>NC_140358.1:5539927-5681927 GCF_963514085.1 Chelon labrosus
AAGGTTTTGAAACAGCTGTTGAATATTTGTTTCTAGGGTGGGTCCGGAAAGGAGAAAATATAGCCAAGAGAAAGTAGAAGAGATTAGTGTGTACAGTAAATACTGTTTTTAAAATAATGTCAGTGGCTTTTGACATGTTTGTTAGTAGTCTCAAGGAGAACAGGCTGGAGGGACGAGGAGGAAGTGAAGCAGGCCCTAAAAAGAGAAATTGTGACGGACGGTCATTTTCTCATTGAAATGTCAATAGTGGATTTAAAAAATATATAATCTAAAAGTTTTGGAGAAAGAAAGAAAGGGTCAGAGGTGTTGGAGGAGTCGAGATAGAAATGAGGTTGAGGGAGACAGAAAATAGTGAAAGGAAGAGACCGGCAGAGGAGAAGGTAAAGAGATACAGGAAAGGGGGCAAGTATGGATGGAGACACAATGATACACAACCACCGCACAGAGCAGGATGCAGTGACAGGGACTGGAAATCTGTAAGAGCTAAACAGATTATAAACCGTGTTTTCTCTGCCAGTAGATGCTGTTACATTACCAGGAGAGAGAGGACAGAGTGGCACATTACTGCATTCGCAACATAGTCCCCAAAGGACAAATAAAATTAAAAAGAATCAATTCATTATGAATGCTTAAACAAATTCTTGGTAGGTTCATTTTGTGAAGATATTATTGTACTGCCAGACTTGTGGCATTTTGCATCTATAGGCTACATAACTGCGTGCTGTCTCAATAACAGCAGGTTGTCCGTTTTATTCAACTGTATTAAGTTTAAATACCTCAAGAAGAATTTACAACCCCGTTTTTATATGTAGTTCTGAAGAGGCCAGTCTATTGGGCCATTGTTTCTTTTGATCTACTAAACAGCCATGCAGGTATCACATTAAGTCAGCGGCAGGCTATTCACGCAGAAGGAGGGAGCGAGTAACAGAGAGCCTATGCAGAGGTGGGACCAGCATCAGATATCGGAAGAGCTCGATGCCAGCAGCCTGACCCACGCACAATTAATCACATCCCACTGGGTGGCAGGACAGGAAAGAGGAGGAGAGATGGTGATGAGGCAAAGAGAGAGGGGGAGAGAGAGAGAGATGGAAATCAGGCAGGACTAAAAAACAATTGAAAATGGGAAGAGAGTAAAAGAAAGAAGAAGGAGGAGGGGAGTCGAGGAAGAGAGGCAATCTGCAATCTAATTTGTTCTCGTTTAAGGTGTAATGGTCTCATCAGTATCTTTTTATGTACATATCCCTTTCTGTCCCTCTTTCTCCTTCCCATATTATTAGTTTCTTTCTTTCGTGTCCCTTCTCCAAGGTTGTTTTTTTTAGAAGCCTTGTTTTTTTATCAGTCTGAAATACAGGATACCCCGTGAAAGCAACAGATAACAGTGACACAAAAGGAAAGTAAACTGCAAGTGAGAACAAACCTTTAACTTTATAAATGAAAAAATATGTTTACCTTCATAGTAATCAAACCCCAGTGTTCCCGGTGGGTTAAAGTCCAATAACGTCCCTCCAACTTAATGGGGACGTCTGTGTGTGTTTCTGCTTCCTGGTACTACAGCTTCATTCTCATGCCTGGGCAGGGCAAAACGTGATGCTCACATGGTGCCCCGGCGTGTCTATTCCACTCTCGCTGGCTCACAAATACAACTTCATGCCAAACCACATGGAATCGCCAATGATGGCCATCCTTTATTCCTGTTTACTTAGTGTCAGTTAATTTGACTGAAATCAGCATCATCAGTTTGTGGTTTTGGGTTAAGCTTTTATAACATTACCCCACATTCTTGTTTTCATCTATACCCCACTTCAAAAAGCCGTTGTGTTTCACAGGGATACCTTAGTAGTTCCAGTTTATTCTGCTAATGCTCTTTGCCAAGAATTTGGCACATAATTGGAAAGGTTGCAGCATTCAGCCCCCACTGGTCTCAGCAAGGAATAATGCAGACATCCAGTTAATTGAAACTTCAATCCAGAAACATTTACATGTGTTGATTCAAGAAAATACAGCAAAAAAAAAAAACGATTTTTAATATGCTGTTTTTCACCTCACTTGAGAAATGGCCTGTCATGAACTCATTTGTTCTAATTTTAGACTTAAATGCAGTCAGATTTGGTCAGAAAATACTTTGCTACTAATTTTCTCAACCCCTTTTTCGGTTTGGGTTATAAACACTTGTGCTTTCCCAGGGTGGTTTCCAACGGCAACACTCTGGAAATGTCAATTTTCTCAGAGATGAGTGGAGTAAATCACACAACGTTGGTTGTTCAAACACTCACGAGTTTATTAAACCAGTCCACTTGCACACACGCAAGCACACGTACACATGCAGCAACACATAGCCTACGTAAAGGAGCCCACACACAAACAAAACACACATACACGATTTAACACCAGGCTGCCAGGGTAAAGCCGTAAAACAGGCTTTAAACCCCGTGGGAAAGTTCAAATATGAGACAATTCAACTACTAATAGCTCTTAACTCATACACCTAAAGGCCACTAAAGCCTGTTTGCAGACGCCATAGACCTTTAGAGCTGAGTGTTAAAGTCATCAGGGTCAAAAGGCACTCTATATTACAAGATGAACACTCCTGATCAAGAGACACGTACAAAGACAGGGACATTCATTTGTATATCCCATTATTTCTCTGTGACTCACACTTTCACCAACCCCCCCACCCCCCACACACAAACAAAAATATACATATGGAGACACTCACGCTTACATTCCAGAAGAGCCTTCATCTGTCCTCCAAAAATACCCTCTAACACAACGAAACAAAGGACCAAATGCAACATTGCACTTACACACATTCCCTCCAGAGACCTCACACCTATGCAGAGGCATTGCATATGGCTGTCCAACTGTGTGACTTTCTGTGAAGGATTACTTCAAGGGTCGGTGGGTCTCACTGTCTGACTCAGCGAGACAGAATACAGCCGCCCCACAAACATGCATATTCTTGATGTACCTAGGCACAGCTACCTCCTCTACCCCATCCCCATAGCGGTAAAGGAGTGAGATGAGTGAAAAGGTTAAATGATCACGTAACTTATGTGAGTGACTCATTTTAGTGGCTTTACTCATTGCTCTAGCCCTGTGCTTAATGAACGAGGGAGGTATGAAGGAGCTGCGCGTGATTGAAGGAGTGAAGAGTCCATGCATTTCCTTTTGCCTCCTCTACTTTAATGAGGCCTCAGGGAAGATTCTGAGGGCCCTTCACGCAACTCAAAGAGTCTTTTAGGCCTTTCGATAGCTGGCCTCTTTTCAGTGTCTGTGTGGGAAAGCTCTCAGAGTAATAAATTCAAGTTAGAACTCATGTCAAAGCCAAAACAACTGCAGCAGAACTAACTGCACATTGATAATCTGCCATATTTTCACATACATTTATGTCAACAATACTTGGATAAATATGGTGTGTTTGTATCTAACATGAAATTTGAAGAGTAGGCTTCAACAGTGTTGCCTTACAAGATCATACAGTTTGGTTTTTGAGTCTGTACCCATTTCCTGAAAGCTTTTATATTTGTTGTTTTAATCTCCCGTCTAGTCCCATGTTGGTTTATAAAAGCAACTATCACCAGGTGCCAAAGGGGAGTCAGATAACCCTGACTCTTAAATTCTGTAACAAAGTACTTCAAAATAATTTTAATTCTACTAAAGTCTGCAACTCTAAATTATTTAAAGCAAATATAGGGGTCCTACCAGCAGCTGCTACGCTGACTTAGCAGAAAAACTGCAAACAGCTAGTATCACTAATGAGAATGCTGTATCTCACTTATTTAATCTGCACACAAACTATCTAAAAATGACACGCTGTGGCTTTGCAGGAGTTATGGGTCAGCTCAGTTCTGCCCAGACACATTAACCTCCTGGACTCTCAGCTGGTTCCCTGGCAACCTTGCTGTGATTCTAGCCAGCTGCTTTCTGTAGCTTTAATTTTGCCACATAGATGGGAGACTTTCTTCTGATACCCCTATGTGGTTTCAGTTTGGCCATTTTATGGTTCGATTTTGATTTATTTCATTGAGGAAAAACACTTTACTGCACATAATATGCATGTTGTAGTAATTTCAGTTCCAACAACACACAAGAATGCATTTTAATCACAAAGAGATTCCCAGACATTTGATGTATTAAACCTTTTTACACTCTGCACTCCTGCAAAATCAGTGTTTATGCTGTCTTCACAGTTCACCTTAATGCATGCTTTGAATGAGAATCAACACTCCTCCCTGATACAATTTATACCTGCTTTAACCTCTCCACCCCATTTGCTGTTCACTCCATTTTATGTTCTGCCAAATAACATTTTGCATTTAATCTGTACAATCAATATTCTTTCAGTCACAGCACTGGCATTCCAATTTGGAGCCTGAAAAGATTCAATTTAGCAAACAGGCATGTTAGCTTGATTGAACTTGATAACATTAATAACAGCATAACCTTTCTCTTGCATTTTATTTTAGGTATTGATATAAAATTCAATTCCACTCACGATGAATTGCATGCAGGGTGTTGTTAGAAGTACTAGTTAGGTGTAATATGAAGACAGACAATCAGAAGGAGACTTGAAGTGGATGCACTGTGGATGAAGTTCACTTGCTGACCTATTGAAGCAATTCACGTTGGAAAAGGGAGAGTTTGTGCAATGAAAAATAAGGTTTAACTACAATTCACATGTGATCTTTAAAGGCCCGTTGTCAAAGGGACTACTCACAGGGCTAACTTTTGAAGTGCGGTCATTGGAAAGCAATGATCACTTTGCAAGTTAGCTGCTAACATGATACTACTAGTTATTCAGAGTTGCTTCTCTGGCATTTGGTTTTCTGGATTACATATAATCTCATTTAAAAAGAGCCAATAAGGAGGGAAAATACTATAAGAACCCCCCCAGGGAAATCCCATGATATCGCTACCAAATAT
The DNA here is from genome assembly GCF_963514085.1 of Chelon labrosus. Taxonomy (NCBI): domain Eukaryota; kingdom Metazoa; phylum Chordata; class Actinopteri; order Mugiliformes; family Mugilidae; genus Chelon; species Chelon labrosus. Next base: position 5,544,851 of record NC_140358.1, read on the forward strand.
TGGCAATTTTAATTTTCACATCCAACTTTCTAACCATCACATTCACTTTTAATTGTAACCACTGAAGATGGCCCTAGAAGTCAGAGCACCAATCCTTTTTTTGCAGATTTTAGACAAATTGTCATATTAAGACTAACGGCATCAATATAGAAATGCTGTTTTGTCAGACTAATGATTGCTCTATCATGTTTACAATTATTAGAGGCAGTTTGCTCAGCAGTAGCAACAATACAGTTGTAAATAGGGTCATAAAACTACCCTGTTGTGCTTTCAGTCTGTGGTTACTTTCCCACAATAGACTATTGATTTAAGATTTCAGAGCAGGCCCAAGTGCACCAGCAGGTTTTTGCCTGCCGAGGGGTTTCATCTAAAACTAGACGTGCAGTGCTTGAAAATGTGAAGGAAAGTCTAATTTTCCAAATTAATTGAAGAAATATTATAACAAACTAGAGTTTTTACACTTGTAGTGACGTCATTTAGCCTCTGGTTGATGTAACAGTGTAGCTGTGTTCTGATACGCAGCTACACAAGAACTTCTTCCAGTCTGAGTGTGTTCAGAAAGTTAATGTACAATAAATACTAACCAGTAAAATAACCCAACGAGACGTAGAGCTACGTTTTATGTTGAGTTTGGACTACCTTCAGTCAACACTGCTCCTCTTTCACTTTGTTCACTTTTAACAGACCATAACTATTGTTAGTGATTACAAGAGATATTAATCGTATTGAACATGGAGTCGATATTGGTTGTAATCACAGTCATAAAGTTACAGTGTTATGTTGTGTTTTAACGCCTGTAGTAATTCACACAGCCTGCCGGTGTATTGATCTGTGTCTGTTAAGGCTGATTGAGCATAATAGAGACTAATAGAAAATTCTCTTTATTACCCACACATGCAGTCTCACACAATGACAGCTCAGCCTCAACAGAACAGACTTGAGGCTTTCGTTTTCAGATTTCAGAGATTTGTAGCTAAAATTCTAAATTTCCAAATGTTTAGATTTAGCTTACTGAAAGTGCCTTAACCTACAAACAACAAAAGACAGGTTTAGTTCTTGGGATCTTCTGAGTCCTGTAGAAGATGGTTGGACCTCTGCAAGTAGCCAGTTAATCTCATGTATGTGAGAACCTGTTCACAAGGGAGGGGGGGAAGATTGACGAATTAGGCTTTGACCTCAGAGTGTAGGCTGCGCCAAAGACACATATGATAACATCACTCTCTCTCTCTCTCACTCTCTATCCCTCTATCCCTCTCTCTCACACACACACACACCCAAACACGCAAACACTAGCGATAGCATCTCCCTGTGGGTTGCCTCTAAAGAGTCTCCTCCATCACTGACTGCAGAGGCCCTTTTACTGCAACCAAGAGATCACTGCACCGAAAAGCACACGCACACAAGCATGTACATGCTGACTCGAGAATACGCACATTAAACGGGCACACACACGCGTACAAACATGTATACGTAGGCAAACACACAGACACACACACACACACACTTTCAGGGAATCCTGGATCTGTCCTGCAACACCACTGCAGTGGTCACTGCAGCCTATCTCAAATTAAAAAGAAGAAATAAAGCTGAATAGGCATTTTGTAATAGAAACATTGTGTGTTGCAAATACCACTGTTGGTTCAGCCTTTGAGCTCTCTTTTACTGTGACTGCAAAAACAAAATGTGATATTTTCTTTTCCACCCAAACAAGCTTTTTTATAATAATTAGTTGACAGGGCAGCAGGAACAAATCTGTATTAAAAAGCTAAATATATATTTGAAGAGTTTATCTTATAACAATTGACTGAACAATGACAATGTTTTGAAAAGGATTTTAATGTAAAGTTGAGACACAAGATCTCATGTTACCATAAATGTTCTATGGTTTTCTCTCTCTATGTGCTGTACATATAAGATAAAAGATACAACTCTTGCAGCCTTACGACTTCATGTTTGCTAAATAACTTAATTGACCGTATATCCAATGAACCAATATCTCTAAAAGCTCAGCCTACAAATAACATTGTAATCTATAAACTCAATTCTTAGAATGTCAACTTTGACAGTTTTATGTGAAAAATCACGTTATTATTGTTTCCAAAGTGACATCACGCTTATTCCAAGCATAACGTCACTTTGGCAGCAGCTGCAGGCCAAGATGCTAATACGTAGCACATCAAGTATTTTCCTGACCATATAACATCGGTTGTGAAACATTTGTTATTGAAACCAAGATTACAAAATTACACAGCAGTGTGTTTTTTATGGTGTAAGTACGGTCAGGTATGTTCAGATCTGTGCAGGATTTTAAAATTGACGCTGACATAAGGGGGAGTACAAACTTAGTGGAAAGTCCCCATGTGGATCAATCAGATACTAGAAATACTTGTTCTGTAAAACCAAAGCCCTGAGTTAAACAGTAAAAAATACACTGGTAGCTTCGTTCCATTGGTGCCAAGCTCTTGTTAAGTCAAATGATAAATAGTTTTGTGTTGTTTTATATGCATGTTTCTTGATCTTCGGGAACGAATGCATGGTTCATTTTTGATTGTTGGGTTAAATTTATGTGATAATTTGACGGAATGAAATCCAAATTAATATATTATTTTTAATTAAACAGGATTGAGTCGAAGCCGTCACTTGTGGAGCCGAATCATTAATTTTTACGATCGCTTCCAATCGAAGAGTTTCTCCAATTTTCAAGCGTGTGCAGCCATGGCTGGAGGCGTGTAAAGTAAGCTGGGAAATATAGCCACAATATAAAACATAGTTGTGGACTTCTAAATGATGTTTTTAGTGTTTATCTTGGCTTAAGTCAGTCCACTCACTACTTTATTAAGGCAGAGAGCTGCTGAGGGGGGCTGAACGCAGTGAGTGGGAGAGTAACTGACAGGGAAATTGCAGAGGGAAATTATTGTTATTCCACAATTAAATTATATACACTGGGTGGAATCACCCCTGACAGGGCTGACCATAGCAGCGCCGCTGATGCCTGTGTGTGTATGTGAGAGCGAGTGTGAAACTTTATCCGTCTACCAAGGCCACTGAGGCTACATTGGCAGGGAGGAGAATGTAGAAAGAGAATCGGAAGGAGAGAGAATTAAAGAGAAAGAAAAGTAGTAACATCAACAGAGTGGAGCAAAAACAGTCTATTTTAAGGCTGAGTGGGTGTTAGGAAAAACACAGCAAACCCCCAGTAATGAACCTATTTTGAAAAGTTGTGACGACAATACAGTACGTAAAATAAACCATCCTTGATTTTTGTGGGTGTAATCGGACCGCGATCGCACTGTGCGTTTAGGCACAAACATATTGCAGATGCTGTGAAAAATTCTTTCATCTTGAATTTGGGCCATTTCTCAGAGAGAAATCTGACCTTGTCCTTGTCTGAAGGCATTAAAAACACACTGTCAAACGTGAAAAATGAACTGGTTTCAGAACTAAAAAATGACCGCTCCGTCTTCATTCTTCCTGAAACAATGACTCTTTGAATACACAAGGTTTCGGGTGATATGTAAAATAAACTCGTGCTATTTTCTATCCAGGGAAATTAATGATCCGTGAAACTTGGGTAAAATCAAAGCAAATGGTTTGATGGCTGGCTTGTGTTGATGTTGGCGTCAATAAGCCACCAGAAAAATTATATTGTAGTATAAATTTTAGAAATCCCTGGATTTCTAAAGTAACATGGATCTGGTGATCTGAGTGTTTACTTTCTCCTGTGAAACGTTGACTTCAAGCCATTTGAACGGTCTAACAAGGTAAAATGAGAGGTCATTATTTTTTGCTGTATTTGTCCCCAGATCAGTTAAGGAATTCCTGGTGTGTTTATCTTGATTATATAAAATTAAAAATGTCTTTAAATACACTTTAAATTAATATTTACTAACTCAAAAGTTTGGAAGCATATTGTTTTTCAGGGCGGCCCTCCGTCCTCGTCCATCCAATTCTTGATAAAACAATCCGTCAGTTTCTTCATGGACTCAAAGATGAACTGATTCAAATCTGGTGGTCAAAGGTCACTGTGACTGCACCAAACTTGTTTTTGTGCTTAAAATTCATTTATCTCATATCTGGTACGGCTTCACAAGTAAATTTCAACTGATCTTTACTTTTAAACCCTGCAGCTAATTTCTGATGTGTTGATGTAATTAGAAGGTCTTGGCTACAGAAACATACCATATAATGAAAATACTGTATATTTTGGAGAAAAGCTGAAGAGAATGAGTTTTTTAATACTCTACAGCGCCTTATAACTTATTAAATGAACACGTGATGTGAGCTTTGAGTCCACTGTGTTGTGTGTGCATTTTGTCTCCGCTCTTGCTTTGCTGTATTGTAATTTCGGCGTGTGCACTGGTTCAGTCATGAGGGACCTGCTCGTGTTCTGATACATTTCCCCCCACCTTGCGAATGTTTTGTATATGCAGCTTTACCAGCTTGTATGAGTCCATCAATGAAATCTGATCCCCCGCGGATTGCTTTGATGGAAAAGCCGTCTTTTCTGCATTTTTTTCCCCCCCTCTCTTCTCATTTCTGTCTCCATTTCTGTACACAAAAACCACAGAGAATCAATAGGAGTAGTGTTTCCTCCACACACTGACGAGGTATCGTGTACGTGTGTGTGTGTATTCGGTTGTAATGAGAGTCAACCTTGTTTTTCATTCCACTTTAGGTCGATACTACACATGAGACAGAGTGTAGTTTATGGGACAGCTAATAGTCAGAGACAGCAGTGACCTGCTTATACATTAGAACCATAAGCACAGATTAAATGGGTGTATTCATATGGGTGTGCATTAATAAATAATGAGTCAAAGCTCTGTGTAAGGACTTTGCACGGTATCATATGTTGGACAAAAAGTGAGAATTCATAAATGCTGTCCTGTTTAGTTTTGATAGTGTTTGAAATTGAACAAGGGATATTTGGTAATTCTCAATTGAAGTCTACCAGTTCCTTTTAAATTAAGTTTCTCTTAAAAAAAAAAAAAAAAAAAATGTCCATTGCAAGGCTTTTGATTAAGTTGTTTTTTTGTCAAGGAGAAAGAGCAATAGGACAATAAATTATTTTCTTAAGGAAAATGCTTCCCGTGGCCACAAGGTGCTGTGCCAGTGTACTCTCTTGTGTGCCACAGCTCTGGTTTGGTCAATCTAAAAACTCTTAAAAGAAATGACTCAACTAAATTCATCTGTTACAATCATAGGATTCCAGTCAGGACACAATGAAACTTAATAATTCACTATGAAAAAGTAATCATCTTGACAGCATTTCCAAAGCATTTTTTGTTATTTAGAAAACATGTAGTTGAACTGTTGTTTTGTGAGTGAACAATGATTTATAAAAATGGTAACAATTGTAAAGATGTGCTGCTCGATCTTTGTCTTTGTGTGCAATGTCTCCTCTCATTGTCAGGCTAAATATGTCATATAACATGAATGATTTCCCTATCATGGGCTTTATTAAGGTAATTTTAGACGATTTGATATATTTAAAAAAACAAAATAGCCATAATCTTATAAAAGTCTTTAGACATTTTCGTAATTTGATCAGAAATAGTTTTGGATCCTTTCTCCTAACTATGATGAGACCTTCGATTTATTTTGTAATAGCTTTTGCAGTTCTTGACTCACTGGTTTGGAACCAGTGTCGTAGACAATGGTCCTTTTTCATATGTTTTTAAGACGAAAAAATTTCCTTTTTTACTCGAGAGGGGGAAAAAGTTTACGAGGACTTGAACCTGCGTTTAGGGCAGAATTTAACTTGACAGTTTCAACCATGAGACCAATAAGTGGCACCAAGATCGTATTTTTATAACACTCTGTTTTTCTCTTCTCCCCCTCCCCTTCTTCCTTTCTCTGTCCAGCACCCTCAACAACAACAACATCACCCTCATCCCTCTGTCCAGCTTCAACCACATGCCCAAGCTGCGGACACTGTGAGTATAATCCAGAGTGACACACACACAAACCTACAAATATATCTTACAGAGTGTGGCACCCACACACTGTGTTGCACATATGTACAGAGAGCTATTAGTTTTACTCTACTCTTATTGTAAACTCTGTACCAACATGCTTGACGCACATGCAAATACACGCACATGCATCGCGGCAACGGGGTCTGTGTGTGATCATCTAATCATGCCATAATAAGAGACCAACTCTTATATTGTTTCATGACTGTGAATAATCATGCGGCCATTACGTACACCCAAGGCGCACACGGAGATGGATCCAGTGACAAATATGTGCATGTACCGCACACACTGATACACACACACACATGTACACTTGAGTAATGGTAACCTCATTAATGCCACAAGAAAGGCTTGTTTCGGCTCTATAGTACAATGTGCTTTGATTCATTAGAAGAAAACCTCCAAACACACACACACAATTGTGTTCCAACACTAACCCCAGGCCAAATGATCTTCTCTGATTGATTGGAAGGGAGCTTGGAATTGTACGTATGTTTTTTTTGTATTCAGTTGTGTAAAGGAGATCTTAAAGTTGTCAAGGCGATGGCACGGCATCTCAGGGGAGTCTATACCCATAACCTCATGGGGCTGTTTAACAGGCAGACCTTTGGTTGCGCTCCTGCTGGCCACGCTGGGGTTGGATTGAACCAACACCTGCGGGCAAAGAATGGGATTACCTTCCCCAAATCATAATTTGAAGATGCTCTTGTGTGGTCACAGTCCTGCTTAACATTAAAAAACTGGAATTTCTAAATACACAACGCAAGCGGGAGAACATTTGTAGAAGTTCATTTACCTTTCACAGTCATTTCTGCTGTTCACCTTTTGACCGACAGTGTCCATCGACAGCCAGCCACATAGCAGGGCTTCTGTTTTTCCTTGCTACTTCTGCAACTGCAGCGGCAATACGGCTTGAAATCAGCCTTTTAAAATTGGATTTCAAGCAGAAGCACGGCTACACAGTTGCCAGCAGATTGAGTGCAGAGTTACCAATATCCAATATCTTTTAATCAGAGGCCCTCGTCTGCTTCTGTTTTCTGTCAACATTGAGTGACTCTCTCCACTGATTTCCTCCTTCCTCCTCCCCTTTTTCCTCACAGTTTCTGCATCCTGATTCATATTTGTTTCATCTTTCTCCAATCTCCTACAACTCCTGTAAAGTGTTTTTCTTCTTTTATTTTTCCCTAAAACGTCTCTGCTCACTTTGTGATCCCTATTATATTATCCCTCCTGCTCGTTTGGTGGCTTCCTCTTCCCTCCCTACCTTTTTTTTTTTCCACCTGTCTTATTCTGTTTCGTCCCCGTCTTTCCACTCTCCATTTCCACTTTCCTCTTCCTTACCTCTTTTATGTCAACTTTTCATATCTCAGGCCAGCCTCCTCTTCTCCCTCTTTGTCCTCAGTCTTCTCCTCTTTCTTGCCTCATTCTCTCCATTACATTTTGTGTCCGTCCTCTCAGATCCCAGTATTGCATTTGCCACTTTTATAAAAATGACTCATTCAATCATATGTTTAGAGATGTCCCTGATGTATTTAGTGAGATGTGTGAATGCATGTGTGTGTGCGTGTGTAGAAATGTGTTAATTAAAACATTTTACCTCCACTGCCAATATAATATGTGACTTTATCATTCTTCTATTTTTCTTAATATTCTCCCTACCCATCTACATAGCTCTCTGTGCTCTTCCTCCACCTTTATTTCGCTTTTTCTCTCTAATATCCATGTATTCCATTAGCAGTAATGATGTTGCATCACTACTGGTGTCCCTCATTCAGAACTCCCACTGCTTCTATGTGTGTGTGTAATTCACTGTACTAAAGATGTGCCCAGTAACCCTCTGGGGCAAATACTGAGAATAAACACTCACAGACATAGGCGCACACACACAGTACACAGCAAACTCACACACACACCACCATGCACAACGCCTAAGCTCAACAGACACAATCACACACACACACACACATCCACACAAACACAGCACTTTCTCCATACCCCCTGCCTGTTCCCATTCTCCCCTGTGTTTTAATCCTACTTGTCAGTAATTAAGGCTGAGCCGGGGGTGGGCCAGGACGTGGCTATCTCCAGGCGGGGGTTTGACTATAAACTGGATTTATAATGGGAGAGCGGTATTAAAACCCACTGCCCCGCTGCTAGCATCAATGAGACCATCTCTGTTCCATAACAGGATTTGTCCTCTGCTTTATTACAAAAGGAGGCCTGTCTTCTGAAAGGCTAGATATCCCGGCTGGCATATAATACGCTGACAAGACATTCTGCTGTTCATCCGCCCTTTACCTCCTCCTCCTTCTGTCTATTTTTCTTGCTCTCTCCGTCTCTCTTAAGGCTTCAAATAGAGCCGGTGCAGCCTGTAGAGAGTCTCAGCTCTTTGAAAAACCACCTGATGCCCTCTATATTGAGCGGCACCTTTTAATTAATGCCACAAATGAAATTTTCACAGCCTGTTAGTGTGAACCATAACTTAAAATAATATAAATATAAAGTGGCTATTGTAATTCTCATCAGCATGTTCAGTAAGGCCACCTGATGAGAGAGTGTAGCGACCACATCCCAGCAGCTGCAAGTGTGTGGGATCTAAATTGCTGTCTGAGTCTGCTCGGGTCAGCGGAAATAGACTTTATGAAACCTGTGCATTCTGTAAATTATCCCCAGCAACAAGAACATTGGCTCATACATTTTCAACGTTGTGACCACAACAGAGGAAATTGTATTCACCTTTTTCTTCCTCAGAGTGGAGGAGAATGATTTAAGATGAGCATACGATACCAACACTAAATGGTTGTTAGATGGCAGCAGAGGAAATTTTTTTTTTTCAGAGACGTGACCCTTAACGGTTTCTTTGTCAGGTGCTCCCCATTCTTAGCTAACCTCTCAAAACAAGTCAAAATAATCCAATAGTACAAAAGAAATGAAAAGTACCATTCTGGATTTGAATGCAGACTCATACATTTGCTGTCACAGAGCTGATGGGTTTCTAAAGAACTTTTCTAAAAAGACGAAATTTCAGTTCGTTGTTCGTTTGAACAGGAAAGCAATATTTAAACAATATATTTTTTCTCCTCTCAGCCGCCTGCATTCCAACAACCTCCACTGTGACTGTCACCTGTCCTGGCTCTCTGATTGGCTCAGAGCCCGGCGGGGCTTGGCTCCCTTCACCCAGTGCATGGCCCCCGCCAACATGAGGGGCCTCAATGTCCCAGAAGTGCAGAAGAAGGATTTTATCTGCAATGGTGAGTTGACATTAACACATACACACAGGGGATTTGAATCAAATATCACTGACCTTAAATATCAGCCGTGAAATGACTCCTTCTTGTTGGTGGTCATTTCACTCAGCAAGCTGTTAGTTAGGTTTCAATTTGTTACGCTGACTTAAACATAATTTAATATATTTTTGAAGAACATGACAATTTTGAAATGAACACAGAGAAATCAAAACTGTAAAACAATGTATTCCTGCCAAATGTATTGACTGTTTATTCTTTGATTTAGAGAGAATGTAGTAAACCTGAAGACCATTATTACAGTCAGTGTTGTTATCGTCCCCAGACAGCTGAGTCCTGACTTTATAACACTGAAAGAATTACACAATGCAGAGCATGTAATCAGCTGAAAAGCCAGTACAGGAACAGTGTTGTTATCAGCTGCAGATTGTATAGGCAATGTTTATGGTGGTCTGATTCAGCTCTCTGTGCTAATAGACTGTCAGGCTGCTCTCTCTTTATTAGCCTCAAGTCTGGTCCTCTCTGCCTCCATGCTCCAAAGTAGACCACTTCTCATTGCACTTGTATCCATTCTCCTCTCTTACTGCAGGTGTCAGACCTGCCTTTATCTCTCTTGGCTTTCTTCACTCAGTTTCTTTCAGCTTTTCCTCGTTTACCCTTCTGTTCATATTTCTTCTTCCTGTCCTTGGCGGCCAGTCTTCTTAACCCTCCGTCTTCCTTTTTTCATCAAACTTTTCTCCTGCTCATATCTGGAATATTCTTGTTTTCGCCAGTAGACTTTAATGAAATCTTACATGGGAAGCAAGTCTTTGTAATGTTTCATGAACTTGTATCTGTATTTTGCTGTCTACAGGTCCATCACAGACAGAGTCGAGGACTTGTGTTCCTCAGTTAGCCGTGTGTCCACCAAGCTGCAGCTGTAACAACAACATAGTGGACTGTCGTCGCAAAGGTCTCACTGAAATACCAGGAAACCTCCCTGAAGGCATCGTGGAGATGTAAGTTGTTCTTGTGCGATATAGGCTCATCTTTTTTAAGCAAAGCACATTTTTTGAACATAATTTATGTCTACAACACATTGTGGTCTGGGTGAAAACATGGTTCTTATTTCCTACAGGGTGTCCATTACTTGATAAAGGACACCTACTGAGTAGTTCCGGTGAAACTGCCCACGGTTCAAAATTAACGCGCCAACTAAAATCGATTGAAACTGGGTAACTATAGCAACAGGAATACAGGCTAAACCTCTTTGCGATTTATTGCAACATGTTGACAAGCAACAGCTGCTGCAATATATCTAGCCTGGCCTACAAACCTTTGCTGGCATTGGCATCAGGTGGCTGCAGACACCATCGACATTAGAAATATATGAAACTAAATAGAAACAAGACCCCAGAATATCTCATCCACAACACACTGTAGTCTCAGGGCGGTGGCTGCAACACACAAGTTGTGAGAATTAGGCTAGACTGCTCCTTTGTATCATCTCACATCCCATTGGCAGATGAACTTGCTATTTCAGGCTGCAGTCTATAGTGGCACATGGCCTATCATTTGTTTTCTTGATATAGATATGATGACAATTAGTTGGATAACTAGCTAGGTCATTGTGAATATAAAATACTGTCCAATTATATTTACTGTTGCCCAAGTGTACTCCTCACTGTTACTGTCTTTAAATCTTGTTAGCACAACAGTAGCTTTCTTATTTATAGCTAAATCAAAGTGTTCCAACAACTGAGCAGACCAGAAAACCTCTTGTTGCCAAGTTGTATCTACGGTTTGTCCTGGAATAGTGAAGAAAGTTTCCATTGCATCAGCCTACAGGATGGTGATATTTGTTTCAGGTTTTAGTCCATACCATTAGCTAGAACCATGTCTGTGTGTAAAATAGTTTGTGCGCAATGTTTACTGAAGGAGACACTTTTAACGTGTAAGATAAGAAAATACCAATACCCACTGCAAAATGTTTTCTAAGCAAGGAGTCAATTCAGAAGAAAATATGCATATATGCTCAAATATACCTCACAGTCTCTAGACACGTAGATATAGCATGATGTATTAAACTGTGGTACGTTGTGAGTTTGTAGTGACATTTTGTGTTGTGTTGCGGCCAAGCATTTTCTTCTCTTTTTCACATTCTCTTCCATCCATTTACACACAGACTTAAACACACACACACACACGCCATAGAGGGACATGTTTGATATCCGTATTGATCGCTGTACCCTGTTTGTTTGTAGAGAGGACAGCTGGTTGATTGCTCTGTGAGTAAAGGAGCAATTCTCCCCTGCAATGCTACACCAATACCTTTATACCTCCACAGCATAAGTAATAGATTCACCCACACGTACACGCACTAATGCACACGCATATATGCAGACACACTAGTTTTGCTTGCACAAACAAAGTGTGTACTTGGGCACAAATGCACATTTCTGAGAAGGTCACACACACGCATACACATACACAACTGCATACATTAAGACTGAGCCACAGGTACCAAAACATCTGAGGGAAATCTCTAGGACACACACACACACAGCGAGAGAGAGAGAATTAGCATTGGATCCATTATAATAAATGTTGCTGCTGCCGCCAGAAACAATAGAGTATAATGGGATGATGTATTGTCGGTCCTTTAATGGAGACAAAGTCATCTTTCTGGATGTCAGTTGCAAGGATCACTGCCAAATGCGTGCATGCATGTGTGTATGTGCCTGCAACTGAACACTTCATTTTATTTCAAGTTTGTTAGTTTGACTGATAAGGTCAAATATAATTCTGGACACGCTATTAGGTATCTCAAGGTGTTAACTTATTTAAAACATCAAGTGAGATGTGTACGAGTGCACTGTCATCAGTGTGTGCTCACCTGCAGATTCATCTGCTTTTTCATCGTATGGCCTCTGCATCTTATAGATTTTTTTTACATTGTCTTGGAATGTCTTTCCTTTAATACATTCTTTGACACTGAGCCTTTAAGTGCCTTTGTCTCAACCTTGCTTGATTGCCATCTGATATAGTTTGTAACTTGTTAGTGTGCAGATCGCCTTTGTCAGTGTCTGTACATCCTTGATTTGTTTTGACCCCTGGGTTTAAATAACGTATTGGTGGCTGCCATTGGATTGAGGTGCTGAATTATGGAGGGCAATACAAGCCAAGAAACTGGCACCTGCAGTGTAGCGTTCACAGTGTTTAATTGTTACTGGATGGCTGTCTCAAATTGGTTCAATAAATTAAACTAAAACGCATTTAATACCAGCAAATGTGATCAAAATTCTCTTTGAGATAGATAGATAGATAGATAGATAGATAGATAGATGTAAGAGGGGAAGTAAAGAGTAGGACTGGGTGTGGGCTGAAGAGGAGGAGGAGAAGGGTGGATTACCTTCCATTTATCATCTTGGCAGCTGACCCTGTGGCTGGCCTTGGGACCTCACCGCATCCTCTTCTTCTCTTCTGGTTTTTCTTCTCCTCCCTCCCATTGTTCACACTTTTCCTCTCCTTAAATTTCTCCTTTGTTGTCCTCCTTTTCCACTCCCCTTTTATGGTTTCTCTTCTGTCCTCTTTGTCTTATTCCTCTTTCCCCTCTTACTCTTTTTTTCAATCATACGATAACATTTTATTGTCATCCCCCGTTTTCATTCTGTTTGCCAATTTTCTACCTCCCTCCCTTCGTTCATCTTTTCGTTCACCACAGTGGCAAGAACATTTTCTACAGTAAATTTACCCAAATGTGAGCAGTGGTCCTAGTTCTGACATCCTTCACATGATAATAGAGTAATACTACTGAGTCTACAGTCTTCCAGAAAAATGTGTGTAAAAGTTCCACAAAAGTATTAGAAATCTTAGATGGCTGAGTATCTAAAGATGTCACAGTTTTGGCACCATCAAAGGATGGAGAGATCTAAATACAAAATATTAAAAAGCAGGATTGGGAAATACTGCTGCCATTGATTACTTCCAATTAAACTGTCTGTACATGTTCAAGTTGCAGCCCAAAACTTCTATATTACCCTGTTTCCTGAAAACTTTGACCAGACTTCCACTAAAAGAACACATATTGTGGTCAGCACGCATTTTTGCCTGATCAGCCTTTTGATTCTTCAGGAATCGGTTCACAATGGTCTCGTTGTGCTCATTAATGCTGGGTTGAAACGCTCAAGTCACACAGAGTGACCTTGTCTGGCCTCTGCTGGAAAGCACTGACCGACCCGCGGAAATATTGTGTAGATGTTGATTGGAACAGCCACCTTTTGAACTCTTTCTGCACTTGACTTGCTTGACTGAGGTTGTGGAGTAAAAGGGCATCATGATTTCCTTGGAAGGAGAGAAAAAGGAACTTACTACATGTCATGCATGGTGTGCTGTCTATGGAGGTGTATTAAAATGTCTTTCATTTAATGTTATGTTTTTATTTTAGACATCAGCTATCTCTCTTCCCTGTTTAACTATTTCTCTCTCTCTCTTTCCAGTCGCCTCGAGCAGAACTTGATTAAAGGCGTCCCAGCTGGAGCCTTTTCTGCCTACAAGAAGCTAAAGAGGATGTGAGTTTGCCTGAATATAACTGTATATGCATGTATATGTTTTCTTTTTTAGCCAGGTCGGTTGCATTAGACTAACTGACATTTGGGGTTAAATGCCACCACTGATTTTCTTACACTGCATCCACGCATTTCAAACCAACCTAAAACTTTCTGTTTATCAACCTCAGAGTTAGCAAGGCGGGACTGAGCTAACCCAGACCCAGAACTTCCATATTATAATTTACAGTCTCCATTAATCATGCTGTATGTTTTCAAAATTGAATTATTCAATAGCATGATAAAATTACATTAGTGCAAAAAAGGGTTTCTGATGGTCGCGACCAGATGTTCGAGGATTTTATCCAGCACTGCCAAGATCAAGAAAAAAATGGCGTAATTATTATAGTGTAATTATGTATGAGTTATTTCCACATTTAAGGGCCTTCCTTGGCATAAGAATATCGTTAACACTAGTTAATGCTTGAAGCATTGGCGTCTTCGGGATTTATTCATCAGGGGCCAAAGGGTTGTCTTGCATCAAGTTTCAAGAGAGCTTGATGGTAACTACAAATAAATGAGTGAAATTAAAATTTCCAGACTGTATCAAATACTATATAATACAAAATAAAATCTTTTTAATGCTTACCTTTAGTCATTAGGTAAAACATGTCTTCTGCATTCAAATGTTGTACAGTTATCTGCTCACCTTTCAATGCACACACACACAGTTTTAACCTCACCTCAGCAGCAGTGTTTAATAATATATCTTACAGTGCAGTGGAAGTGAATGACATGAACTGCACTTAACATGCCACTGCTTCCAGTTTCTCTCTCTCTTTCTCACCTTTCTGTCGCTTCAATTTTTTCTCCATTCTGTCCATCACTCTTTCTCCCTCTCTTTCCCTCTCTCCTTCTCCCTCCCTCATTTACTCGCACAGTCAGCCCCTCTTAATTTTTTTTTTTGCTCTTGTCCCCTTGCCTTGACCTAAGATGATGTATTCTCTCATGATCATTTGTCAGACAGTTCTAGGACATTCACACCGAATGAACCCCATTACTGTGTATTACAATAATCTCTCTCCCTCCCTCACTCTCCCCAGTGACTTGAGTAAGAACCAGATTTCTGACATAGCTGCCGACGCTTTCAGCGGCCTTCGCTCGCTCACCTCCCTGTAAGTATGACACACGTATATACGCAAGCACTCCCAGGCATGTACACAAACACATATCCAGACAGGAAAGTAATTGCATTTCCAGACATTAAGCAAATAAAAATGTTGTCACAGCCAATGTTGACAACTGGAACACAATGCAGCGGGGTGTGGACGTGTGCGCCGCATGTGTGTAATTGTACGTGCCTGTAATCACCCGTGCATGTGTGTCTCTGAGGGTGAATCTGATAAGAACATGAAGGACAGTTTAATTTGAATCAATCTGGAGCATGAAAATGAGACAGACAGACAGACAAGAAGGGGCAGACAAGGTGAACTCTACTGGGTGTTAGGACTGAACACTTATATACACACACCCATAATAGCCAGCTTAGCGTACAGGACTGTCACCGAGACGCTCGACTTCTGTGTTAGAGGCCTGCTGAGGCGCGATGTGGCAAAGTATAAAATTGCTCAAGTGAATTAAATGATTGCAGCTGCAACTGGAAGCACATCTCAAATATAATTTCAGTTTTTGACAATCAAATGAGATAAATGGTCCAAAACAGGGTGCTTGGCGCGAAAAGCCTCAGTGTGAAATGACTCTGCTGGGAGTGCTTTTTTTTTGGGGGGGGGCCTTCCAATTGACACAGGCAGTCTTTTTGTCTTTGATTGCAACACTCCTTTGGTCCGTCTCACTAAAATACTTTTTTCAGCTAAGTGAGTGTGCTGTTACATTGACAGTCTTTCTTTGCCTTTGGAAGGGCTTAATATTTGTAATGGATTTAATACAAGATGAAAATCTTGTACCTTCAAATTAGGTCAGTTTTTTATTTATTTTTTCCCAGATAATCTCTAAGCTCAAGTGTTTGTAAAAACATGAGAAAGGTATGATCAAAACTGCCAAAGTCTGAACAGCATCAACAGGAAAACTGTCCAGGACACCAATAAAAGTATTTTACCAAGCCACCCATCTAATTTCAGATCACATGTTACATGCCAGGAATTTTGGCACAATAACGTTGATGTTAGATCAGGCAGAGAAAACAGAAGAGTGAATGGGTTTAAATTAGGCAGTTTTATTTTAGTACCAAAGTAACAAAGAATAGAAAGAAAACATTTAACTACTGAGATCACCTTGTAAACACTAAATACTAAGTTATGTTATTTTGTCCTTGCAGGGTGCTGTATGGCAATAAGATCACTGAGCTGCCTAAGGGGCTATTCGATGGACTGGCTTCCCTGCAGCTGCTGTAAGTACTGTCCGTCTGGTTTATTGCTGTGAGTGTACCTGAATGTATGTGTGTGATCTCCCTAGGAAACAACAAACGCATTTTCAGTAAACAAAAGCCTGACACACTGTGTTGTTTTTTTGGAATGTGAGAATATGGTCTTAAATTGTGTGCACCTTCAGTTTGTTTTGGAAAATAGAAACCACTTGTCATGACATATGAAGAAAGTGCAGACCATGTTTGCTTTGTGGCTTAATTTCAGAACTGATTATGCTTTGAAGTTGCGTAAGCACAAAAATCTGTTCCTGGAGATCTCAATATTCATGAAAATACTATACACAAAATATATAAGTGCCATAATTTACTTGTGTTGTAGTATGTTGTTATTTGGTATAATTTAACTGTTAACCTGCCAGTGACATACATTTTCTAGAGAAAAAGAAAGCCTTATTCATCTTTGGACCTGAATCACAGCTCAGGCTAATGTTATGGGTTATTATTGCTTCAATATTTGTTGCTAATTCCATAAAGAAGAAAGCATCAAATATTTTATCCACAGTGTCAAGATCCTCTTAGTAATAATTACTGCAGCACTGTGGCAACCACTGTAGAATCTTCTCTTCATGATTTACCCTTCCATATGTCCTCATCACGTGTGTGTCTGCAGAGGCGTGTTTCCTAAAATGCTCAACGTTGAAAAAAATTTGTGCGCCGCAATAAAAACTGTAGTTCTTCTAACTTTAGGTGGGTTCTTCCAGGAAAGCTATTATTTCTGAATAGTTCCTCGTGGGCATAGATTCAAAGTGCAGCTGTGGTTCGGCATGCAGTAAAAGAATTCTGTAACGGCTACATAAGTACTGTATGTGGCATATGGTGCTTGCAAATGCCGCAGTCCACTGCAGAAACAGCTAATGTTCTGGGCTTTTCCGTCGTAAAGTGAAGCGAAGCAAAGAGAATGAGGATGAGTGACTCTAACCCACAAACACCTTTTACGGGCTTAGGTGGATCATTTGGATGCAAGGCGCATAGTCAGAGAGAGAAAGGGAGAAAGGGGTGGACGGATAGATAAATGAATGGACGGATGGATGAGAACTGAACGACTAAAAAAACGACACACAGGGAAGAAGATGGATATGGAGGAACATATAAACGCAGTAGAAAACCAGGGAGAGATAAAACCTTGTGTTTTCATGTCAGTGTATGCATGACATCATTAACATTTAGCCTTAGTGGGGAAAGCATTTCCCTCAGACCTCATGATGCTGCAATAAAGTGCTAAACAACTGGATGCTTTATATTTGTTTATACGAGCACGCATGATCCCTTAACAGATGATTCAAGCTCGTTTCTGTGCCTTCGTGAGTGGTTTATTCAATGAATAAATAAATTACTAAACGGCCAGTGGATATTCACACTGTACCACATCATTCGTTCTATAAAGACACAGCCTGTGGGAGTTTGGCGCTCGTTCAACAGGATAAAGGAAGGAATATGTCTTTTTTGCTGCCGAAAAAGTCGGTCAGTCTAAAATGACGAGATTCTTCCATATGGTGTCATAATCATAAATTAGATTTAGCTTTCGCCGGTGAACCGAGCCGGATGTCAACCTCCCGTGGCAAAGACGGGTTTATTGCTTTGTGTGGCTACTGGTCTGCTGTTTATGTTCTCTGTGCTGCTTTGCTTTACTGGTGCAGTTTCAAGTAATTAGTTCCCCCCGTGAGTCAACCTAATGAGGCGTGGATATGTCGCAGAGCAGCATGTGTGTGCATGCATCACCTGTGAACGCGTGTGGATGTATAAGTAGGATGTGCCAGCACGGGCGCTCGTTAGGATGGCTGGAGAAAATTAAGCCGAGCCGCTGCACCAAACGCAGAGTTAGTTAGAGAAAGGAAGAAAGAAAAGAGGGAAAGAACAGACAGTTGAGTGTGTGTGAAGGGGATGAAAACAGAATTTAACAAAACATAAGAAATCAGGGTGAAAGAGAAGAACAAAAAGGTGGAAAATGAGACCGACAAGAAGCAAAAACGGTGAAATGGCACAAAAATACAAGGAAAGAACTTGACAACCTGGATATATTAGCTAATGAAGTGCACTTATGAAAGGACGGAGATGGAGAAAGGGGTAGAGGTGAAAACTTTTCCTGTCATTTACGTAATCCCTCCATCACATTTTTTTTCATTTCCCATTGCCTCTCTTCTCCATTTTGCCTGTCAGCCTCCTTCGCTTAAATGTATATCTATGTCACTCCAAATTAAATTTTCACCTGCCCCTTCTCTGTCTCACTCCATTATTTCCCCCCGTCCTATCTCCATTCTTCTACCTCCCCTCGTCCTCCTTCCCTTCTCCCTCACCATCTGTCTCTCTCATCAAAACAAGATATTACACTCTCACGTCCAACGGTAGATATCCCCCCTCCTGCTCCAGGAGAGAAAGTGAAAAAGTATAAAACCGCAATTTTCAGATTTATGTGTCACGGCCAGAAAAAATATAATCATGAGTGAGCAGGGAAAGGAGGGGCGGCTTAAGGGAGGGACTGAGGAAGGAGTAGTAAGGACGGGCGAGAAAGTAGTGGTTTTGCAGCAAAGATGCATGTGGGAAAAATAAATTCTCATTATCTGCTTCTGTGTTTATGTTTTGTCTTGAGCACAGAGATAATAAATCTAAACAAAACAAATCCAGATGAACAACGAATGCTAATGGCTCTTCCTTGCGTTACAGATTGCTGAATGCCAACAAAATTAACTGTTTGAGAGTCAACACCTTCCAAGACCTGCAGAACCTCAACCTGCTCTCACTGTACGACAACAAGCTGCAAACCATCAGTAAAGGACTGTTCGCTCCTCTGCGCTCCATCAAGACTCTGTGAGTGTAGTAATGTTTTGAATGTGTTTTTACTAAAACTGCAACAGTTGCTTGATTAATCCAGTTGACAGAAAATTAATTGGACACTCATCTGGATGCCTCTCCAGGGAGGTATCCCGGGAAAGTTCAACTGGGTAAAAAATGTGCGGCAGACACAGATTACACTGGAGGGATTGGGTATCCGTTTGGTCTGGGAATAGTTTGGGATTCCCAAGTAATAGCTTCTTTCCAGCATGCCAGATATTCTGGTTCCAGCTTCTATAAATGTTGCATTTACTTTTGTCTTTGTTATATGCAACAAAAATTTGAATATTTTAGGATTTGACTGGCAAAAAGAAACAAACTGAATTGAAGACATCCCTGTGGCTTCAGAAAAGATTCATAGCTAATTAATGCAAATAAATTGCAGCAAGTGTTTTAACACATGAAGTCACATATCAATGTTTATCCAAACAGAGGAAACAGATTTTTCCTGTGATTAAGTATGTGTGTGCTATCCTCTTCCTCTGGTTAATCAGTGAAGACTGTTGCTGTTAATTCTAACACCAATACTTTCTCAACAAACCCGTCTTCTTCTCTCTCCTTTCTCTCTCTCTCTCTCTCTCTCTCTCTCTCTCTCTTTCAGTCATCTGGCCCAGAATCCCTTTATGTGTGACTGTCACCTGAAGTGGCTAGCAGACTACCTGTTTGACAACCCAATTGAGACCAGTGGAGCACGCTGCAGTCATCCCAGGAGGCTGGCTAACAAACGAATCAGCCAGGTCAAAGGAAAGAAGTTCAGGTGCACAGGTAGGTTATTAAGTCACACCAACACTCGTAAACGCACCAACACTGCGTCCTGGAAACCACTGTACATCCCCGCACTAAATGAAACTGTTTTCTAAGCCTAGTTTGCTGGCTAGATTATGGCAACATTATCAGTGGGTTTGCAACTTTCCAAATACATTAACCCCCATTACCTTAAAATGTGTTTGCTGTTTTATTTACATCAAATCAGCCACAACATTAAAACCACTGGCAGGAGAAAGAAAATAACATTGACAATACAGTGTTCTTCTGGGAAACTTTTGGACCTGGCATTCATGTGGATTTAACTTAGACATGTACCCCCCACCTAGACCAGACCACTCCTTGATGGCAGCAGCCATCCACGTTTTAAATACACTGCTGTTTGACAAGGTGTGTAAGAAAACAACAATGCCATTACTGAAGCGCGCACACAGACACTGATTTGTTGTATTAATGTTATTTCCTTTGTTCAGAGCCATGGCTTCTACTAATTACAACACAGACCAATTCAGTATATTGAAGCAGCACAATAACTAACCCAGCAGGGACTGGCCACAGAGTTTGATCGCCCACTTGTGTCAGTTTGTAAAACATTGTTTGTCTCTGTATTGGTGTGCAGTTCACAGTAACATAGTCTCTCTCTGTGCTCCCTTCCCGTTGTTTCCCTGTCTTATATATTATATTGTTTAATATGTCACTGGAAAATTAATTTTTTAAAGTCACATACAAACAGTTGTTGCCTGAAAGCAAATGAATGATGGGTGCTAAATGGGATTCGCTTGTGTTATCTAAGTGTTACCTGCAATAAGAGATGTTTTATTAGAAACTTGAAAGCTCAGCCTTTCTACAATGCTGAAATTAAAAAACTGTCATTATTCATGCACTTACAAAGGTTGATTTCTGTTATATAACCTGTCCAGCCCTCCCCATTTCTGAAATGGCTGGTCAAAGAATAAAACTGGGCATTAACAGCATAACCTAACACAGAAAACACAGAAAATCGTTCTATCCAGTGTGGTCTGCAGTGTCATGAGCACATGTGCTACATGTTTAGTTTATAGAAATGGTGAGCAAGACAACTATTACAAAAGACCTAAGGCTGATTGTGGCTGTCGTCTTTGCTTTGGCCCTTCCTCTCTGCAGTCCCATTCCTCTCCCTGCGTCTCCTCTTCCTCTTTAGAAACCTGTGTGGACATTTTTGCTATTGGTGGACAGTTCTCTGGTCCCGCCCCCTTCTTGTGCGGATCTGCAGCTGTCTGTTGCCTCTCCTGTCCTGTATGGACCCTGCCCCCTGAGTGATTGGTGCAGCTCTCTGTTGCCCCGCCTTCCTCCTGTGTGGACCTGCATTCTGATTGGTTCGTGCAGCTGTCTCTTGTGCTTGATCTAACCATGTGGCCCCGCCTATTGTGTCATCACATGGTTCCGTCAAGCGCCAGGGACCGCCTGGCACACTCCTACCTGCCTCTCCCAGCCAATCACACGCCTTGGAGCAAAAAACTGGGGGTCAAACACTTAACCTCTGTGTGTTTAGGGCTTTTGATACATTCGACTCTACCTGTGGCGCAAAGGAATGAGCCATAGAGAGACTTTTGGACATTAAAATACGGTATCAATCAGCGCGTCAGTCATAACCTAACTAACTAACTGGTGTTTACTAGTCAGTGGCCTGTGGAGTTTTGTTGTAAACCAACAAACTCAGAAGTAATTGTGTGTATCATTGTGTTGGATTCTAACAATGCATTTGCTTCCCCATGAAATATTTGGACGTTTTTTTAAGATTTTAATATGTGCATTATTTGCTAGTTTCCACTTTCTTCTTTCTTCCTTTTTGTTGGCACATCATTTATTATTTCTTGGCATGGACCAACGGTTGATTTTTGGAATACATTGCTTGCACTTGAACATGGTTGCATCATGTGCATGTGCAACATAGACTAAACAGGGACCTGAAATTGTTGCTTCATGGTGCTACCGGTGGTCAAAAACTTTATAGGGCACTTTTAAGTGAATTCAAAACCATCTATTTTTGCCTTGATTGCTGCCATCATAAATTGGAAATCTCTAGACGAGCTTCTAAATGCTCCTATCGTTACCATGGCGTTGCTTGCCGAGTGTTTCACGTCACATAAAAATAAGTGCTCGTGACACAATTCTCTACACTCCAATTGTCCAATGGCAATTAGCATGGCGGATTCTACCACCTCTGCACAAACCCTTCTCCCCAATTCCTACTAAGCCTCTTAGGTTAAAAAAAAAATCACCCCCTGCTCTTTGCTTTGGCCTTCACCCTCCTTCCCCCTACTTCCTTATTTTCTTCCCTGCTTTTTCCTTTTCGTGAACTTACCAGTCAACAGGGTTAGAAGCAGACTAGCAACGTTCAACAGAAAAGGATTAGGCGTATCTCTCATAAAAACATGAAGTGGTTATTTACTGAGCTCAGGTCAAGAGCATGCATTGAAAGCGGCCCCTAAATACGGGAGGCCGTTTTACGTTCTTTAACAATGACAAGAAGGAACAGGTAGTCTCTGCCAGTGAACGGTCTGAGAAGCAGAAAAAGTTAAATTGACAGAGAACAGATGGACAGAGAGAGGGAGCAAAATAGTAGTAGAAGAAAAAGTAGTAATGATAATGATGAGAATTCTAAAGAGAGTACAGTATGTGGTGTACAAACACAAAGTGCTGCATGATGTAAACCAGGTCCATTCTGCTGGGCCTTGTGGCCATAAATAATATCTGCTCACATTATATCTATATAACAGAAGTGGTCTCTGGCTCACCTTGTTAAACAAAAACATCCGATGTTAAACCACATTTATCTACAAGATGATTCCATAAAACCACCTGGATATTTGTTTGTTAATTTGATTTACAGTCCTAGAGATGCAGAATTACCTCTCTGAGTCAGCCCCGTGCATGTTACATTATAATGCTGCAGGAACACCACCAACCTGTACTTTTAAACAGATGAAGTAGATATAGTTAGGTGTAGCCCATTCCTGCCATGCACGTTACTGGTAAGCTAATTATGTGATTAGCCAGCAGAAGAAGGAATACTTTACATGTTGCTTCATCTAGCGTGATATTGATTTAATTAGATTTTAACTGTCACCTTTTTATTTTTATTTTTGAGTTCCTGGTCATAATATGTAAATGTGAACCCTTCCTCTTTCCTTCTGTCTCCCCTTTCTTTTTATTCTCCCTCAACCTTTACATTTCCACCTCCTTCTGTCCTTATTCTGTCACTTTCTTTCTATTCTCCTTTCTTCCAATCTCCCTCTACTCTGCAGGTCAGGAGGACTATCGAAGCCGTCTAAGTGGGGAGTGTTTCCAGGATCTGGTATGTCCAGAGAAATGTCGCTGTGAAGGCACAGTGGTGGACTGCTCCAACCTCAAACTGACCCGAATACCTCCACACATCCCCGAACACACCACTGACCTGTGAGTATAGCAAGTATTCTCTTTTTATACTCCATATGGATTTAAAACGATGTGTTAGGCTCCTCAAAGCTGAAACTGTAAAGCACTACACTCTGGATGTGGCACGGACCAGTAAAGAAGTATGTCTGCGGCATATGCACATACCAAAACATTCACAAATACAATTCTATAGCTCACAAATGCGCTGAATAGTGAAGCATATAGGCTTGTTTACCTGCAGAGGCATGCACATATGCAACGCACATGCTCTTTCGCCCTCTCTTAGTGGGGTATCATGAATATCACTTTTCATTCTTAGCTCCCAGAGCGAAAAGCCTCTTAACGGTCTTTTCCATCTTCCTCCGAGTCCCAAAGGAGCCATCATCATGTCTGGTGAAGGGTCTCACAGTAGAATACTGAATAGTCCCGTGGATTGTTCTTTTTACAGCTGAAAAATGGCAAAGGACTATCAGATAGCATGTAACAAGAATGCTGTATTGGAATGTAAAAGCTGATTTTAAAATCTTTTGATATCATTAGTGATACGTACAGAGAACTGCAACAATTAGAATATTGATCAACCCATCCATTAAAGACTAAAAGATGTACTGCTGGTTTTAGAACTGTGACACAAGAAAACCGTGTTGTGCAAAACTCAGCAAGCCCCTGTGTTACTTTCAGCACCTGGCTCTTGATCAAATATTCAATACGGTCCTAATTTCAGCAAGGAAATATGAATCCAGCCAGAAGTGAAGTTTCGCCTAATAATGCTGAATCACTAGGTGCTTTAAAACGTAGGTGAGGGATAGAGAGCTTCTCCCATGGTAGTAATGGAGAAAAGCTGCAGAGGGGGAGTACAGCAGCATGAAGGAAGATGCAGGATAGGTGTCACATTATTACTAATGAAGGTTAGTTGTACAATGGTCAATTCAGCCCTGGCTTCAGACACTGTAGATAACTAATAATGGCAGTATTCCACACACTGTTAGGCCACTATTCGTCTGTCTCTTTCTTTGCTTGTTTCTCTCTTTGAACCTTTGTATCCTCCAATCCTCCCTCCTTTTCTCTCCATCCATCCCCAGGGTGCTCCTTGTCAGAAATATATATTTTGTCCTTTATGGCTGGTTGGAGGGCACATCAAAGTTTCTGCTTTTTCCAGCACACTGGTTCTCTCTCTTTCCCTTTCCTTGAGAACACAACCAACCAGCAGGTTTCTGAAGGCCACAAACCTGCACACACAGAAACGCACACACGCGCGAGCCGTCATTCGCGCCCTATAACCTGCCTTATCAGGGGAAATCAGGGGAGGTTGTGGTTCAACTGAAGGCTTATTTATTTTTTGCCCTCTTTCTCTCATCAGTCTATCTTTCTGTCTTTCTTTGTGACTCTTTCCACTAGCCATAAAAATCCTTGACACTGGCCATGAGGGCATTGGCAAGAAATCAGTCTTAAGAGAATTGTTTGCACTCAGTTAAATGTAATATGCAGTCACAGCTGATATCTCCGACTGCCGGTCACACGGTAAAGAGGTTCAAAATATGCATATCATCCCAGCAGTAAAAGCAGTATCACTATCAGATCTACAGATCTACTTAACACCCTACAATAGTTTATTTCAGCTTATTTCGGCCTCATCCAGGTTGCTCCATCTTAACCCTGGTCTCATTACAAAGTGTCCCCTTGAGCCGAACTTTCACTTTCTTCCTTAGTCTCTCAGACTCTACCTCTGTCACACATACACGTACACAAAGTGCATCCTTTTAGCGACACCCTTTTAGTACAAATTACCTCAATAAAGCAGATGTCTAGCTTCCTATCTTTCAAACGGTTTTCTATTGGCTTAGGGCAGTGCGAGTATTGATGACTACATAGAAAAGATTAATTTCTCTTCTCTTCTCTTCTCTTCTCTTCTCTTCTCTTCTCTTCTCTTCTCTTCTCTTCTCTTCTCCTTCAACATGTACTTCAACACTTGCTAAAGTCCTCTTAACCTTCAAACCAGCATCCCACCACCACCTTCAGCCTCTCTCTCTCTGTGTGAACGTTCTGTTTTCTAAAGCAGTTTGTTTCATGAAAGACTAAGCATCCACCTCCCTCTGTCCATCTTCCTCTCTGTAGGCGGCTAAACGACAATGAGATTGCCGTCCTGGAGGCTACAGGGACTTTCAAGAAGCTGCCTAACTTGAAGAAAATGTATGTATATGTTTGAGAGAAGCACTTCTAATATGTATGTTGGTAATGGTTTTATTTCTTTTTTTATTTTCTAATGATCTATTATCCCTTTGTCTTTGTCCATGTGTTTCCCTTTCTTTATTTTGCATAAAAAACAAGAATGGTATATTGAAAAGGGCGTGACGTGCATAGAAAATGAGGATGTTTTGTATCTGAGGATAATCATTGTGGATGTTTTAGACACGCATTTCTTTGTCATTCCTAATGGGATGCTTCTCCATTCAATATATTCAAGGTAAATAAAGACAGTAATAGAATAGTTCATTGACAGAAAGAATCTCATGAGGACAGAAGGAAAGTTGAGGATGAAATAGCCTTCAAGAGAAAGAAAAGAGAAAAGTAAGGCATGGATGAAGGTTAACAGCAGACAAACATTAAACGACAATGTGTTAATAAAAATAGAACTAAAATGGAATATGACAACAAGAGAAAATTTAGAGAAAAAGCAGTACATGCAGTGAGGGCAGGAGTGAACATAAGAGAGGCATGAGGGAAAGGTACAGGAAGAGGAGTGACTGAAGACAAGCAAGGGGATGGGAGGGACAGAGATGGAGAGAAGGGAAGCATGGGTTGGAAGTATGGAGGAAGCAAATATTAAATGGAAATGGAAGATGGGCCTTCGGTTCAGATTTACAGTCCTTATCTACAACCCACTCTAGGTTTGTGTGTGTGTGTGTGTGTCAGAGCGAGATAGAGAAAGACAGAGCAGAGACCAGCAGTTGATTTATTGGAGAGGAAATTGCTAACAATCTAGCAGTGTCACTGACGGTATAGATTGGCTAGCGCTCATTTCCATTTTCCTTCTCTCAATTCCTTCCCTCTCTTCCTCATCTCCTTCCCTCGTCTCTCCACACCTCACATTTTCTCTTATGTTTGACTCTCCTCTGCTACATATTAAAGTTTGTCAGCAGCAGTTGCATTTGTTCTTTTTTAAACGTCTCCCTTCATCTTCTGCTGTCCGTTCTCTCATCTTCCCAAGACGATTAAGTGGAAACACAAAACTGGCTCCTGTACAGATGAAGGCTACAGTAGTTGTGATAGCTATCATCACCAGTTATTGTCTCTGTGACCAAGTGCTCTCTTTTTCTTTTCATTTCTCTCATTGTGAGCGCAAGGAAGAGAGATAGTAATCATTTTCATTTGTCTGTGACCGCTTGTCTCATTTACTTTTATGTGTGTATGCTTATTGTGTGTGTTGTTACTGTCATAGCTAGCTCTGTTATCAGAATATCTATTGTACAAGACAAGGACATTAAAAATAAAGAGAGAAGACTTAACATTTATTAGTAAAGGGACATGACCGATTACTGCAATTCAGTTGGGGATGTTGTGTTTTTTCGTAAGTGTTCGCATGTGTGGTTTTATTGTCCCTTTGGTAGTTGGCGTAAACAACTTCATGGGTGATCCTGTGTGTGCGCTGTAATTAAATTGAACACAGGACCTAAATATGAAAAACAGCTCATTTGTTCATCATAATCTTTTGTACTTCCTGCAGCAATCTGAGCAACAACAAGCTGAGGGACATCCGTGACGGCGCATTTGACGGAGCTGGTGGAGTTTTGGAGCTGCTGCTGACGGGGAACAAGCTAACCGGACTGCAGGGACGCATGTTCAAAGGTCTTGGTGGACTGAAAACTCTGTGAGTGTATTTTAAAGTAGTCATACTGTGCTTATATGAATCTGTTCACAACGGGTGGGGACTGTCCTCGAAAAGGGAGGTGATCCATTAAATTACTACATTTTAGCATGAAGACTTTGTAAGGCTTAGGTTAAGGTTGGGTTTAGGATAATATTAGGATAAGGATAATGGAAGTAATGGAAACATCACTCTGTCTATGTGTGTGTGATTGTTTTCTGCAGTATTATGTGGGTATCGATCATGTGGGCCACTGCCCAGCCAAACAAAAAAAGTCACCACCAAAAAAAAAGAGGTCACACACTAATGTTTCGTTGGACCACCTTTAGCTTTGATTACAGCATGCATTCACTGTGGCATTGCTTCGATAAGCTTCTGCAATGTCACAAGATTTATTTCCACCCAGTGATGCATTCATTTTTCACCAAGATCTTGTATTGATGATGGGAGAGTCTGACCACTGCGCAAAGCCTTCTCCAGCACATCCCAAAGATCCTCAATAGGGTTAAGGTCTGGACTCTGTGGTGGCCAATCCATGTGCAAAAATGATGTTTCATGCTCCTGGTGTTATCATCTTGGAATATGCCCGTGCCATCAGGGAAGAAAAAAATCCACTGATGGAATAACCTGGTCATTCAGTATATTCAGGTAGTCAGCTGACCTC
Source organism: Chelon labrosus (assembly GCF_963514085.1). Taxonomy (NCBI): domain Eukaryota; kingdom Metazoa; phylum Chordata; class Actinopteri; order Mugiliformes; family Mugilidae; genus Chelon; species Chelon labrosus. The sequence goes on from NC_140358.1 coordinate 5,572,583, forward strand.
ATTCTTTGGGCACATAATGTTGCTGAACCTAGACCTGAGCAACTGCAGCAACCCCAGATCATAGCACTGCCCCCACAGGCTTGTACAGTAGACACTAGGCATGATGGGTGCATCACTTCATCTGCCTCTCTTCTTACCCGAATGCGTTACTGTACCACCATTATCCTTACAGTTTCTCAAACATGGTTTGACATGGTTGTTTAAGAAATGAGAAGCTACTCATTGCATCAGTTGGGGTTAAATAACTTCTTTCCAGCTGAAAGATAATCACCCATGCAGTAATTATCCAATAGGAGGCTTGTACCTATATGCTTAGTTAAATCCAGACGCTGACTTTTTTGGCCAGGCAGTGTCTTATACTATAACATAGCCTAATAAAAAGAACCGAGAACAAAGCCAATGTGGCACTGGATAAATGTTAGCGCTATAAATTCACCTAAAACCTTAATAAAATTAAAAGGACTTCTTCACATAAGTAAAAACAAGACCACCATATAGCAACCATGAACATTTTAAGGGGTCAAGTGAGCCATTATGTCGTATTTTGTTTTTGTTGCTGCATCTTTTTACTTGTAGAACAGCACATGTTGTCTCTGTTTCTGACTTTATATTATATTTTACAGTGTATAGTTTAGCTGTCCCTTTTTACGTTTACTGTCTGAGGTTACGATTGTTAGCTGACTTGTGTTAACTTCTGACTTATTATGGATGAAGCTTTTCTTCCCTAGACTAAAAAGGGAGGATTGTTTACTCACTCACCCTAAAATCGAGGCTAATGATACATATTGTTGTTGCTCTAATTTGGGCACCCTCCATAAAGACGCTAGCGTCTAATTAGGGTTTACAGGACTGTGTACAAAATCATGACCTAATGTTGTCTGTGCATGCTCAGTAATGACGAGCTAATGCTATCATGTATACATATGCCAGCTAATGACTCTCTAATGGTATCATTGCTGTCTCTGTATTATGTTAAGAGGCTCCCTGCTCCAGTAATAGCCTTGCTAACTAGGTTAGCCCGTCCCAGAGATTGCTAATGCTAACTAACTCACTTAGCATGGTCCCACGTGACTGCATGTCAAAAGCTAATGTCATATTACAGAGTCTGTCACAGCTGCCTTATGGGGGCTCCTGCTTTTTGTTTTATCTTTTGTCCTTGTAATTACATGTTGTGTCCTTTTATCTCTTTGGCTGTGTCTTTTTATCTATCCTAAGTGTTAATTAACTCGGGACATAACAAGACTCACTCATCCTTCTGGTTAAACTAAAATGAGGAATATCATGTAGAATCTTTAAAGTCTCTATTTTATTATTATCTATAGTCAAAGCAAATATGTGCAAACGCAAAGTATTTGCTTTCATTTGCTAAATATATTATATTTGTGTTTCCAGCATGCTGCGGAGCAACCAGATCAGCTGCATTGACAACAACACGTTCACGGGTCTGAGCTCGGTGCGTCTTCTGTCGCTGTACGACAACCGGATCTCCAGCATCGCCCCAGGAGCCTTCTCCACCCTGCACTCCTTGTCCACCATGTGAGTCCCATCTGTCTGAATTTCTCCCTTTTTCCTCCTCTGTTTTTTTCATTCCATGTGTGTCACAATCAATTTGTGTCTATCTTCAAATCTGATCGTATCTCCCTTCTCGTTTGTCTCGGCGTCTTTCTTTGTCCCTCACTCTCCCGTGCACTCTCTCCCTCTCAATCCCTTAATTTTTCAGCCCTGCAGTGGGAGTTATCTTCCATGCAACACTTCCACACACACATACACACACACACGGCAACATCCGCACACATGTTGCTCTCTGGACACGATTCCTCTCACAGATGCTCTCCATCATTATCGACTTAGATTGGTCTGGATCCCAGGACATTTGTTATCAAAGCTAAATACATTTTAGCATCAGCACACCCACACACACGCAGACACACCCACGCACAAATACACAAGAACACACAAGAACATCTGCAAGCTTGTTTTTGTTTTTGTTTTTTACCTTCCCAAAGATGCACACACCTGCTGCAACCAGGACACAGCATCTTGGATGGCATATTTTGGAGTGAGTGTGGTTGTTGGCTGGTGTTCAGTCTGTGTGCAGAAGTACACAAATACTGCCATGTGCTAAAGTTATGACAAGTATAAACCTGCCTCATTAACGATATTGTTAGAGGGAGAGAGAGGGCGGCAAGAGAGATGTGCCTGTGTGTGTGTTTTTCTTTAAACACCTGTCCAGATCCACCAGATGCTAATGCCATAAAAAGAAATGTATTTCGTATGTGTAGCTTGATTTTTATGTATACTCTTCTTGGAAGAGAGACTTCCAATGCCAAGAAAGGCTCTTCACATCATCTACTCTTTATTTGCTTCCCTCCATGCTTCCTTCCCTTGTTCTGCCTTTGTTCTTGCTCTCTGTCCTGCTGTGTAGCTGTCATCTTTGATTCAAGTTTCTACCTGAGTCTTTTGGGAGGAAAGACCAGAGACAAGAAAGGGGAAATGGGGAATGTAGAGGGAGTTGTTGCATAAACTCAAGTTTGCTCACTGAGGCTGTTGCTTATTATCACTACAAACACGGAAAGATGTTATTTTTCTCTCCTCCCTGTCATTTGCCACCATTCATTCTTTTCTTTTTTTTTTTAAAGTTATTCATTGTCTTTGTTGTAACACTTGATTTTGTATTCAAACACTTGCTTGCTGTCTGACATGAAAGAAAGATGGATAGTTTTTATTTCCAGCCCGTCTGTTTCGTTCATTCTCTCTTTTGCTAATATGTGTCTCCATTCTTGGTGCGTTGTTTCCCAACAGAGTTTGTCCATTTAATTAAAAGATTAACACGCTGAAGAGGAAGGAAGGGATTTAGCTTAGGTTTGGTCACGAAGTGAGGTTAATTCATTACAAGGAAATGGGCAAATAAAGTGTCCCTATCTATTGCAGCACACCATTAATATAGTTGCACAAATACCAACACTTTGCAGTGGACAAGCTGAAAGGCAGTGTGTCGCTTGCAGATCTCTGGACACAGCATGGAAGCACCACGTCACCATTTAAACTGTATATGTAGCTAATATTTTCATTGATGTAATGCTAAAAGAATATTTTTCACAATAACATTTTTCACTAAAATGTTCATGTCAATGGAAGGAAGATAAAAATTGCTCAAAGTAATCATCAGCTACTGTAACATCACCCCCACATTTGTTCTCATCTGCAGGGTGAAGGTTAATGATTCATTCATAAATATCCTATGCAGTGTGAAACATTTCTTTAAAGCAAATATTTAGTTAAACTTGATTTGATCATATTTAAAAGACAATGTGCTGCAACAGAGAACCTTGATATTTTTGTCCATCTCTTCCTTGGATGTGCCACAAGATTTTAGATGGCTGACGCAGCTTTAACTTAAGTGTACTGCCTGTCTTGAATGTGCCGCCCCTTCTACCCTTTTCAGTTTAAAAATGGCTCAGAATAAATATTGCATGGGCTGTGTTACAAGAGCAACAAAATGCAGTGAGAGGTGATCAAAAATGAATAAAATGAGCAGATAACCTTTTCTCTTTTCTTCCCCTCCTTCTCCCTGTGCCACATTTAGTTTTTCAGTCTCCATCTGTCTTGTGTTTTACAAAATGAATAATAACAACAGATAACCTTTTCTTTTTCCATTTCCCTTCTCCCCCATACCACTCTTTGTCTTCCACCTATGAAGTTATTCAAATGTGTGACTGGCCAAAAACTCTTTTATTCATGTTGCATTGTACCGTACAAGTGAATATTATTATACCCTGGACCTTCTTATTTAGGAGACACTAAAGCCTGGTAGTCTCTCTCAGCAAAAAAAAAAGGAAATTTTTTCATATGCATATTTTGTTTTGCATTTCATTTACCACAATGTGAAGAAATAGACATTATTTAAGTATGATTGTACAGCAACAGTTCCTATATCAGTGTCTGTTTTTTTGTATCGACTCTGATTCAGTGATTTCTCTGTTTCTTTGCCTGTCCATTATTGTTTCCATAGAAACCTTCTGTCCAACCCGTACGTGTGTGATTGTCACTTGGCTTGGTTGGGTCAGTGGCTGAAGAAGACCAGGGTGGTCAGTGGAAACCCTCGCTGTCAGAAGCCAGCCTTCCTAAAGGAGATTCCCATCCAGGACGTGGCTACCCCAGACTTCACATGTGACGGTGCGACCCTCTCTTCCTCTCTGCCGTTACTGTTGGATAAATGCCTGTCTTCCATTCTTTCATTTGCTATAACCGCTTGTCCTCTGGAGAGTCACGTGGGCGGGGGCGGCCGATGGATTCAAACCCAGAACCTTCTTGCTGTGAGACATCATTAAACATAATTGGAAATAACGGCATTTACACATAAAGCACAACCATAGGGGAAATGACAACTTAATTCTTGGTGTTAGTCTTGAAGGTATGCGGGATGTGTAGCCAGCCTTTCAAATTATGCTCAAGTATCTGGAGAAACAAAAAGGTCACAGCTCTAAACCAGAAATAAATGACGTGTCAGTCAGCAGCCATGTGTCCTGAGCAGATAAGAGCTCAAGTCAAGTGATTGAAAGGTAAATTAAATATGTCCTTGCATCATGTTTACTCATCCAATAACTAAGCACATTCTGCATTTTTCAAGTAAATTATAGCATGTGGTAACAATTTCCTACATATTTTATGATATAGTCTAATGACAGATGGAGTTTGGTCATGGCAAAGTAAAATACCACTTAGAATTACTTAGAATGAAACTTTCCTGATCTTCCTGCTGCAGTGGAGAATCAGTTAGGGAACAGAAGTGGACAGAGAACATCTGGCACAAGACAAAGCCTACATCTGCCAGAAATAAAGATAATGAATTGTTCTGTATTTTATTGATATTTCAAGTGTAACATCCTTCCATCATCTCATGTCTTCGGCCAGCGGATAAACACACATACACACATCATCGGCGGGGTATTGTGAGGACAGAATGATCAGTAACCACTGGCAAAAAACAGCCTCAAATGACATCAGCTTGTGGTTTCCACAGTGGTGTTGCTGTTACCACGACGATGCCTGCATATAGTGACTTTGGCTGTCGGCTTGGCCGCCAACTTTGACGCCATAGACAAACTGTGGTCTGGCCCCGTATTACATTTGTCTTCATTTTCCCAGTTTTTCTTTCTGTATAGCTTTGCACTTCAGATCTCCCTTTTGCTCCCCTACTGTCTCTCCCAGCCTCTCCTTACCCTACTCATTTTTTTCCCTTTTATTCATTATACTTTTCTACTGTAATTTCCTGTAGCTGTGCTGCAACCATTTAGTGAAAATGAGTTTGGAGAGTAGTTAGCTGGGCTGGTTCAAGTGAGGAAAACTCTGAGATGGTATCAGATCTGGATATTCATGCATGCATCTTGCGCGCACACAGACACACAAAACACACCAACAGATGTTCGATAACCACACTCAGGCACTATATACAGTATATATTTATATTCTCGAGGAGCTTACAATGGTCCCAAATGTCTAACTTTAATTTTATGCACCAGTCTCACCTTAAGCTTCTGTTATCAATTTATAATAGCATATCATGTGTTTTTTAATGAATCCAGTGAGCTCCTTGCTAGCTGATGTCTAAACACACTTCCCTTCACCAATTATCAAATTTTGTTCGTACCTCACCTTACACTATTTTGCACTGTTGCTGCATCCCAGGCTTAGCATGGCCAAGACCAGAAGCCAGAGCGTTTTCCCCATATACTGGAATAATAATGAACCAGACTAATGTTCCAGTGCTAAGACGATGCTCTGTCTGTTCAATCCTAAATGAGAGGAAATCTTTCATGTAAAATATATGTTAGGAGTTTTACATTGAAAAATTAAATCTGTAATTATTAAATACATTAAAAATATTGTATAGTTCATGCATAGTTCATGGTGGAAGTCAAAGATCTAGGTAATCACCAATATAACATAATTTGCTCTTTGATTGGATGCCCATCATTTCTTAAAGGTGTCAGGTCACTACCAAACCTAACCACCTGACAATACTAAAATGTCCACACTCTGAAGGTGTGTGGAAACTAGTTTTCAAAAGAACACACAAGCAAAGGGATACACCTACACACACCCGTACAACCAAGGTCCCATGTCCAGTCTATTTATAGTTGAGTAAAATGACTGTTAAGGTGTCCAGAGGCAGCCGGGGGAAAGGTAAAGTTAATTGAATTTGTGAGCAGATATTTAGCGCACATTTAGATGTTCAATCAGCCAACTGTAGAGTGAGTCAGCCCACGGCTACACCTCCCTGTGGACTCACAAGCTACACACATCAGATTAGACACACATACAGTATACACACGCTCATCGGTGCATAAGCGCCCATTTACCCGACATTTAGACATTAACACAATTAGAAAACTACAAAGTGGATGAGAAAATGGCCAAAGGACAGGGAGGAGGGAGCTATTTAAAAATCTGACTGTGCACCAAACTCAGCATGTACGTGCACGCACAAACACAAGTATTAAATCAGCACGTTGTGGCATATTGAGCAGAAACTTGGTCTTTCCCTTTCTTATTCCTCTTTCTCACTTGCAGACAAACTCAGATTGCAGCTGTGTTATTATTGGCTCAGCGTCCAGCCTTCATTATGCTTCATTATAGTTTTAAGTCAGCTTGTTTTACATTTGGGACCACAGTTCAGCTATTTACATACTGCAGCGCTAGATTAAAGCTGTGTGTGTAGCATGTATGTCAATCAAGGAAATGGAAGCTGTTCTAAGCCAAGAACAACACTCTACACTGGTCTCTGATCCTTCTTATCTCTGAGTGTTAGAATGATTACAATCACTCAGATAATTTTGTCCCTACCATGCGTTCACGTCCATGTGTGTGGAGTGTTGCTGCTTATCTAACTGTTGAGTTTAACTCAACCATTTTTTTATAAAACACTTCAACGGCGAGACTAAAAGTTGCCTATTAAAACCCCCTTGTTAACATTTAAAGTCACATGTTAAGTATTTGGCTGCTCAAAGAGGAAAGGACAAAGACTTATTGAAGTTAAAACATTTGTACTGAAGGATATTTACATCTCTGTCTGACCAAACAATACAGGTTACATGTGCACACGCGTGTCAACTTCCTTTTGTATTACATGACTTTTTAAAGTTGTTGCTTCTCATCCTGCCACCGCATCTGCTCCGTGTTTTTTTTTTTTTGTTTTTTTATAGAATCACCTAAAGATTTTTTATGTCAGTGTGACCTGGGTGAAGGTCCCGTGCCAGATGTTGAAACACATCAGTGCGGCTGATTTTTAGCAGCCTCTGGCCGTTTGACATGGATTATAAAGCAAAAAGTGCTGAGTGTAGAGTTCAATGGAGTTGAATCGCTACACACACCTTTTTCTCTCTTTGCTCTGTCTTTAATCTTTTCTCTTCCTCTTTTGCCCAAACTTTTTTAACCCCTCTTGCTTCATTCTGTCTATATTTTTTGTCCTCCATCCTATTCTGTTTCTCTGTCTTTATCTCTCACTTCTTTCCACATTCCCTCCCTTTTCTCTTTCCCTTTTCTAATATCCCTCTATTTCTTCCCCCTCTATCTCCAGGTGCTGAGGATAATGGTTGTCTTCCTGCGTCTGGTTGTCCTGACGTCTGCACGTGCTCAGACGGCGTGGTGCGGTGCAGCAACAGAGGGCTGCACTCTCTGCCCAAGGGCATTCCCAAGGACACCACCGAGCTGTGAGTCAGGCACGCACACACTGTAACACACACAGGCCATCACGGGGATGTACCTCTTCAAACATATAGATAGGATAAAAACGAAGACATGTACATACACATTGTCACTGCACAACTCTAAACCGCTCCAACAACATGTAAAGTCAAAACCTGCACGCGCATAAAAACACACAGTCACACTTTGCTGCAGTGCAATATTGATGCAGCAGTTTGCCCTCTGCTGCTTCGGGAACTAGCAAATCACTTAGTGAAGACACACACACACACATGCTCTGTTTCTTCCTGTTGATGGCTCTCTTGTGAGGGAAGGTGAGTGCTGCAGGTGCTGAGTTTATGTGTTACTTCGGGATGTTGAATAAGTCTTTGAATATTTGAAATCTGTCTGCGGAGCAAACTTAAGAGATTATACTGCTAGAACACTTAACGTTTAGAGCGAATACCGTGAATGTTTTGCTGGTATTTTTGAAAATAATTCAATTTAATTGCATTTAATAGCTTTCCATAATACCAAACGTATCTATAAAGAAGCCAAAGTGCATGTTTTACCAGAGCACTGCAGGTGTTTCCAGCTCCTGTCTGGAATAATCAAGTGCATTTCTAGACACTAACAAATTATTAGTTATATTCTTTTATTACTATCAAAAATGTTTCAGAATATTGCCAATGGCTTATTTGCCACATGATTTTCTTGTGTATTAGAGCTGCTACATAATGTAAATTGTCTTGTATGTGTTGTTAGTTTCAAACTAGCTGGAATCCTTTTAATTAAGAGACCAATAAAGGAAATGTCTGTAGTGATAGTAATGGTTGTAATTGATGTAGGATAAAACAAGGTTAAAACTATGTTAATCACGATTAGCGAATTCAGAAGAAAAAAAAACCTTGAAATAATAGCTTCAGTAGTAAAGGTAAATTACTGCACACGTGTGCGCGCTCACACAACCGCACGCACACAAACATACACAGCAACCCTTCTAGCTGTGAAATAGGCCTGCTCTGGGTCAATAGCAGTGATTAGGTATTGATCAGGCTGAAGAAGACACTCCATCATACTGTCCACATGACCTACTTATGACCTGAGAGAGAGAGAGAGAGAGGAGTTGAGACCAACACATCATAAAATATGTGTATGTGTGCTTGAGTGTATATGTCTGTTGTCTTGATTCTCATTAAGTCAGAAGGAAAGAAAGAAAGACCATAAAGTTCATGTTGTATTTATGTTTAACACATATTTTGGAATAAAGTGAAAACAGCTAAATGAACTTTTTCAGATTTTCAAAAATGTGTTCATCACACACAATCTATAAAAGTTAAGGAGTCTTGTGTTTAATGACCCTAATCCAAGGGCTGTCAGTTTGATATCCAGCTCCTCCTGACCACATGTTAAAGTTTTCTTTGGGCAAATCCCTGAATCCCACTACACTCCCTGTAGGACTCTGGGTTAATGAAAGGCAAAGTGTTAAATATACTAGCATATTTTCACAAATCTAGTTAAAGCTATGTGTCTCCTGGTTGTTGTGTCGTCTCAGCCAACTCTGTCAGTCATTACTTAAGTTATTACCCTCCTTAATTTGGTGTGGGGAGCGGCACAGTGGTGTGGCATGGGTTCTCCAGCTTCCTCCAGGTTCCTCTGGGTACTCCAGCTTCCTCCCACTGTCCAAAGACATGTTGGTTAGGTTCAGTGGTGATTCTAAATTGACCATAGGTGTTCATGTGAGTGTGAATGGTTGTCTGTCTAATTGTGTTAGCCCAGAGACAAACCCTCCAGAGTACTGGTGCTTACAGAAAATGAATTAATGAATTTGGTGTGGATCACATTCACACATCTCACACCTGAATGGAAATGATCCATTCTTCTGGTAAATTACATATGTTGAATTAAGGTTCTACACCTCTTACCTCTTATCACAAGCCCAAACTCAACCTTTATCCCCAACTACTCACTTCCCCTCATCTTCAGGTCCTCTTTTATGTGACATAAGTTGCAAAACCAAAACTTTTATGTGCTATGTTGACATAAAATGAACCCCCACATCCCTCTGTTTGTGTATATGTGGTAGATAACATATTAACTATGCGTGTTTCCTTGCAGTTACCTGGAGGGTAATATGCTGACATCTGTGCCCAAGGAGCTGGCCGCCCTGAAGCAGCTGTCGCTGGTGTACGTACCAATCACATAACCTTGAACAGACTTATGCCAAACTCTTGTTCAGTTTAGAAAACTGCATACTCTGTGTGTGTCTGTGCGTGTGTGTTCACTGTATGTTTCTCTACACAGGGACCTGAGCAACAACAGTATCAGTACACTGGCCTCGTACACCTTCAGCAACATGACTCAACTAGCTACACTGTAAGTGTCCATAGCAACACAGGCTCCTTGTCATACATAAGCAGATGTCCACCAGTGGCAAGATGACATACATGAGTTGTGTGTGTATAATGTTAATGTTATATGTCCTCCTTCTTTCTTCTTATTTCCCTACTTCTCCTTTTCTCTCCCATTCCTCATCTCTATCTTCATCTGTATTCTTTATCTTTTCCAGCTTTTCAACTTCTATCTGTATTCTTGAATGCTCTTTTTTCCCTTTCATTTGTAATTCACATCTAATATATGCAATCTTTCTCTTCCCAATCCTTTCGTAATCTTCTCAAAACGCTTTTCTCTCCTCTGACACTTTAAGTACAGGATGAAATATTTTGCTTTAGCTCGTCTCCTCCTTCTGTCCCTCCTCTTATCTTCTCCGTCTTTACTGTTGTTCAGTCTTACATAATATTCCTTTTTTACTGGTTTAATCTTGAGTTTGCTTTTAGCTTATATCATTTACTACTTGGACCTTGCATCAAGTTGCTGGCTTTTGAATGTCCAAAGCTGGGGGTGAATGAGCACATTTGATCTTTTCTAGGAACTCCCTGTTTCATATTTCATTTAGTTGCACCGATTTACGCCTGGGAGCTGCCCAGTCTGACCACATATTTCTACTGTCAGCTCCTCGATAGCATCACTGGAACACTTTTTGGTGTTAAATGCTTTGGCTAAGCATACTATACTAAAGCTTGAAGGTGGAGACATATTCTCACTTTCCACATCAGATTTCCCAGTATTCAGGTTTAATTTATTGCCTTTTAAGCTCCTTTCTTGAACTTCTACACCACCACTTTTGAACCTGAAGAGATGAGAAAGGCCTCTTGATAATCAATTACTTCGATTAGTAATTTCTTCATTCAGCCTAGAGCAAGTTGTCTTGGCTACTTTCCTAAACTAATATATCAGGCAAAAACTGTCTTGTTGGGCTAGAAATGTTATATCCTTGTCTCTTCCCTGGCATTCATTTCTAGTTTCATTAGCTGTTTTGCAAAATAAAAGTGTGATTTTCCAAAAGCCACGGGGTTGCCTCTGGCAATTCTTTCTAGTCCTATCTATTTTTACTTTATCATTTGAAATGCTGTTCCCTTGTTAATTTTCTCTTGTCTACCCTAAACTGGCTGCAGATTCTGCAGTAAGTTTTTGTAAAAGCCCTTCATAGATTCATTTTTATGTAACCAAAGATGTTGTCTGAAAGACAAGAGAGAATAATCTTAAATTACTATGTAGTATTGTGAAAAATGGCGTCCAGAGTCAGAGATTAAGTTGTGTGACCTTGTTTGTGTCTTTGTCTTCCAGCATCCTCAGTTACAACCAGATTCGCTGCATACCGGTCCATGCCTTTGATGGGCTCAAGTCACTTCGCCTGCTGTGAGTAGCAAGCTTCTTCCTCAAGTGCCGCAGTGGATTCAATATTCAACAGTCGCCTTTGCTAGTAATATTACCGAGCTAAATCAAAGTTTAATCACTCCCCTGGTTTCAGGCCAAGTGCTACGTTAAGACCCAGTCGCAAAATGACTCACAGTTGTTTTAGGGTACTAAAAGCCATAAAAGAGACAATCTCTCATTTTGTTAATACTCCCTCTCCATCTGCATGGTCTGGCCTCCCCCTCGCCTTGTGTCCCTTCGCTGTGTCTCTCCCTCTCTCTCTCCTCCATCCATCCTCTCCTCCTTTCCTCTCTCTCCGCCCAATGTTGTGTTTGATGAATCGACCTTCAGCCTCTGTTTCTCTCAGTCATCCATTTGGTTGTCCACCCTCTGTCTCAAAAGCCCACATGCATCCGCATGCACAGTGTGCGCGTGAACATTGCTGCCTGACCATCCTCTCATACACGTACAGCAGCTTACCTTCGGTACATGCTAAGTTATAAACACATTATTTTTTCAGAAGAATTTACTTTTGATTGGTGATATTTCACCGTCTTTCTAGCATCTTTTAAGAGGTTCGGTTACCCAAACAGCAAATCTGACACCACGTGTTTCATCCATATTCACGTCTGAGACTTGCATCTCTAACCTAATATGAGGGAGTTGATTGAGGTTCCTTCTCTGACGAAAATTAGATTTAAATAATTCAACACTACACCGAGCTTTACAGTGGTCTTTGCAACATAGCCACAAAAATCCATCAGAGGTCGCTGACATAAAGGTTTTGTTGCTCTGGCTGTTGATGCCATTGAGTGTATACATAGATGGACAAACTCTCCATAATGTTACCCATTGGATTTCTGAAGATTGAAGGTCAGTGTGGTTAACTCCAGCACCTGATTCCACCTGATTTTGTTTCAAAGTATCCACTCCCTTATTTATGTATAACTCTAAGGCTTGATATAATTTAAATGGATGATTTAAATAAAAATCAATACTGCCTTTAGTGACGCTACAATACTTGTCGCAAATGAGTATATTAGCTATGGAAACCAAAGACTTTGTACCACCTTATAAGCATGTTTTTTTTTTTTGTTTCTGCTGTAAAGTTGGGCATTTTAACATGGAGGTCTATGGCGAGTTAATCGCTTTTGGAGCTATCCAATTCCTCCATTTGAGGAATTGCAGTTTTTGGCATTTCCACGTTGGCTTCATTTTTCAGCAAATGAGATTACGGCTTAGTTGACTCTCTAAAGCAAGACTATACCACACATGGTCATAAAAGAAAGCCTGTCTAAAGGGGCTCGCTTGAGTTACAGTGGTAAAATATGAAACTTTTAAAGATAATCTTAATGGTAGGCTGACAATTTTCAGAATACTATTTGCTAAAAAATTAAGGAGTTAGAGATCTTTTCAACCAGAACCCTGTCATCAAATGATCAAAGATGTGGTGCTCATGCCATATATTATACTCTGTAGTAACTTTGGCAAATATTGTTTGTCCAGGCAGAGAAAGTCAATGTTTCACCCTCAGCAATCAGCTTTGTTTTTGGCCTTTTCTCTGTATACTGACTGTATCTCGTGTCAGGCTTTCACCTTGCAGAAGTTTAGTGATCACTTTTTTTTCATTCTTCCATCCTTCCCTCCTTTCATTTTAGTTGATGTTGCCGTGGGGACTGATCCCTCGCTGCCCCCGCATAGCAACTGGTTGCCAGGCAGCCATCACTGTCACTTCCTCATTACCCACAACCCCCTCTGGGCCAGTCTTTGCGCGGGGGCTGTTAGACCACCATACATAAACGCACAAACACACACACGGATGCACACAAACAGTTAAAGACATTAAGTACAGACACAAACAAAATTTGTGAGATCAGAAAATACACACACGCAAACACACACATGCATACACACTTGCATGCACGTTGGTACAGGCAGGGCCTGAACATGCACACGCTGAATTATGCACACAAACACACGCGCACACACACACACACATTTTCCAATAGTGGCGGTTTGATAGCTGTCCCCTGCCACAGCCCTTCGCTCTAATGGAATGTGAACTTATATCCAGCAGGCAACACACTCAAACGGATAGACACAAAGGACACACACACTCCACAGTCTCTGAGCCTGTGGAGACAAAAGTTTCAGACACGCACACACATCTTGGTGCTCAAACACGTGCGCGAACACCCAAAGGCACTCAACAAAAATACACATGCTCACCCCAATACACATCACTGCCTTCAGTTTGTCCCTGTGACACTGGAGGTTTTCACAGACTCACACACACGCATGCACACACACACTCTCTTGGTCTGCTAGATGACCATATGAGACAGTTTATATTCCATTCAGAGATGAGAACAAGCTTTATTGCCCAACAATGAAAATAAGCTTTCTGTTTATTTTGTGTTATTCTTTCATAAATATTTTATTTATTTTCCATTATATAAAGGGATGATGGTGTCTGCAGCTGAGGAACCACGAATAAATTTAAATAATTTAGCAGCGTGCAGCTAGTCTGGGTTATACTGGTGTATTAGCTTGCTCCAAATCAAGTGTTAGGCAACAGGGCAGTCACTTTCATTTCGCTCTGATATGATGGATCTGGTGCAGTAGATTTGTATAGATATTCATTGTTAAATGAATCAATAGCACACTGACTCACAAGACTTTGTTCTAAATATACAGCAGTCAGTGGTCAGGTTAAACTAGCAGTGGATATAAACTTGTCGCAGTATTAGATATATTAGTGGCATTATTTGTAGTTTAGAATGTTTAAGTACATGAGGAATTAGCATCAATAGCTTCCTGGACTGAAGAGTACCTAATCATATTAATTAACTACACAGTAACATAAACAACGGGTCAAATAGTGATCCTTTAAAGTATGTAACAAGGTCACTGTTGTGATTAATATTCATGCACAGTCTTGTTTTGTTCTCTATTTCTGTTCCCTAGGACTCTCCATGGTAATGACCTTTCAACTATCCCAGAAGGAGCTTTCAACCACCTCACCTCCCTTTCCCACTTGTAAGTACACAGCCATGTTTCTGTTTGTCTGCACTGTGCAGGCACCTCTGATTGTGTACATCAAAGTTGTAAATATCTGTGTTTTTGTGCTTGTAGGGCTCTTGGTGCCAACCCCTTGTATTGTAACTGTGACCTGCGTTGGCTCTCCCAATGGGTCAAGGCTGGCTTTAAAGAGCCCGGTAAGAAATTACAATCAGTAGATCCTGTCAAAATATTTACAACCAAACTGTGTTTGCAAACATTTAATGTTACGTGTGAGAGAAATGCTACATTAAAATGAAATAATTGTGATTTTAGGCATTGCTCGTTGCACTGGACCTCCTGACATGGCTGACAGACTGCTCCTCACCACACCACTCAACAGATTTCAGTGTAAAGGTAAGTACTTCCCTCTTCATTCTGCTCACTGAGCTTTTTGTCTCACTATCACCACCCATAGTGTAATCAGATTTTTGTCCATATCAATATTGAGCTGCTTTACTGCTTGATTAATCTTTGGATTTAGGCAGATTAGTATGCAACATAGAGTTCGGTCATCTGAACAGTTCTTTCCAGAATGTGAAAGTAAACCAAGTTACAGGGTTCTTAGGTGAGGAGGGCTGCTGATGGTTTGAAGATGAGCTCAGCAGCTTCTAAAAAGATTTACTTGTCAGAGTGACTTTTCTTGTGAGAGTGCCATCTCTGTATTTGTTATCATTTGATTATTGTCTCGATGTGATTTGCTTTAAGATGTCAGGCAAACTTGACAGACAATCAAGTCTTTGTCCTGCTGCATCAGTTGGACAGTAATTGATAAAAGTGCTGTTTCTAAGAAGTTTGCCTATTTTCATAGAAGTCTAAAAATCCCCTTCCTCCCCATTGCATTACACTCAAACAGTGCGTTTTTTACAGAGACGAAATTTTGTTGATGCACAAAGAATAAAATGTCATCACACAAGCATTGCTCGCTGCGCTTGTATGATCGAAGAACTGTACACGTGGGCTTTTACTCTAGGTGCTGAAGTATTGAGCTACCTCACATCATCAAATTGAATCAGATCTCCTCTTCCTCTTCTTGCTTCTACATGCCCTAGCCTCTGAAACAAATCACATTTATTGCTCTCCTAAGCACTTACTTTTCTTATCCTGTAAGGCGTTTTCTTAGCACACCATCCATTAAATGAAGTCTGCGGGAGCTCCTTTTAGCACAGTGTGACTAAATATCTATGTCTTTGCCTTTGACACTTTCCTTTGCTTCCTTTCTCCTTTGCTGTTGTCACCAATTCTTTCCTCTACATTCTTTCTACTCTCATCTTTTTCTGTTATCTTTCATAGGTCCAGTGGATATCGGCCTGATGTCAAAGTGTGCCCCCTGCCTTGCAGCACCCTGCCAAAACAATGGTACTTGTGTCTCTGATGCTGCCGGGTCCTACCACTGCACCTGTCCATATGGATTCAAGGTGAGATACTTGACAGCAGCAGAGGGAGAGACTTTTAAGTAGAAGCAGTTGCCAGAGGTAACATGCTGGGTTTGGCAAACTGTTTAATGGTCTAGAGTAGAAGTTAGCTTTCAGTTCATCTAAAAAACAATGCAGTTTGCTGAATATCAAATGCATTACACTGAAATTCCAATCAACAAATCCATATTTTCTTTTTAATGCATCAAATAATAGTTTAATGCATTTTCATTTTTGGTCAGTTGGCATTGTAACATCCAAGCCTGATTAAACTCTATACATCTTCTCCGTTGTGGTCGCATGAAAATTTATGTTAGCTCTTTTATTTATCGTAAATCTCGGTTGTTAAATTTATGAGGATCTGCCATGACCGCTGCTGTTTATTGCAAAGTTTTTTTCCAAACTGCTTTATCAAACATGATCATATATTTTAGTGGAAGTGGAAGCTGTAGAGATCAGTCCTTGAACCCTGACAACGTCCTGATTCCCAGTACCATCTTCCATCACTGTTAATTAACTGACATTATTTAGTGGTTCCTTTGTGTTTCAATACTCAGAATTCAGCAGACACGGTGGCAGCAACAAATGTTAGAAATTGCTTCTTGTGTGAAAGATATCTTGGTTGGATATCCATGCTTCATAAGCCTGTGCCATTAGCAGTATTATCAGGCTTAGTTTCAGCCTTGTATGCATAATGTATCTACCTGTTCATCAATAGAGAAGTGATGACAGCAGCTGAAGTACTGATGGATCAAGAGAAAGGGTATTATATGCGTCACTGTACATTATACTGTAGACCTCTGCATTGGAAAAGACATGGCAATCTACCACTGAAAGGGCAATTCTTGTGAAATATATGTGAGTGTGTGCACTGCAGTACTGTGCACAGCTAAAGTGAGGAAGCTTTCAAAAATAATGCCATGAATAGATCTTTATGGCTCCGACTGCATGTCAGAGTGGGGTTGTTGTTATGCTGCAGCATGAATCTATGCACCATTAGAAACCTCCGTAATGGCAATGTAAGATGGATCAAATCTAAACATCTCTAGAGGTTGAAGCGTTTGCACAGTAGTGCAAGTGTACTCACCAGATTATCCTTTAGTCGTGTGTATCGGAATCACTGGGTTCAAGCGTCTGAAGGAGATTTTGTTTATGTATGCGTGCGCGCCTGGGTTTGTTTGTGCAAGCACTTAAAAGATACACTTAAGGTCTCATGAGAAGACACACACCATAACCTTTGGGCTTTTACGGGAGGACAAAGCCTTAGTCTTGCTTTTAATTAAAACATCACTTGCCAAGGTCACAGACAGGGAAACAGGGACTGCTGGTGTGTGTGTGTGTATGTGTGTGTGTATGTGTCTGTGCATGTACATGTCTGTGTGTATGTTTTTCGCTCTGTGCTGGGGTCCACTGGGACGGTGTTAATTAAAATGTGTTAGACGAATAAGAGAACGAGGAGCAAGGAACAAAAGGGTTGCAAAGAAAGAGAGAGAGGGAGGAAAGAGGGGAAGGAGTGAGACAAATTTAAAATTTAACTACAGGGAACAAGGTAAGAGAGGTGGGACAGCGGGAGATATGAAGAGAAAAACATTGAAAAAAAAAAGAGGAGGGAAGGGGAGAGTGAAACAAAACATAAACAAAGAGCTACGTTGATTAAAAAAAAGAAAAGGAAATAATGAAGATGGATGGAGACTGAAAAAGAAGAAACGTCCTCTTCTCGGCTTTGATCAGAGGAAGTGGGTGTGTTGGCGGCCAAAGGTTTGAAATGAAAACCACAGCCACAGGGCTGGATGTGAGTGTACTGTTCTGATACATGATACAGTGAAAGCTGTTTATTCACAAAACAAGTGTCTGTGGGGAAAACCAGTGAACTGTAGAATTAAAATAAACTCTCCATGCATTTGTTTATTGTGTGTGTACATTTGTGGATATGCACATGTGTGTTGCTGAAAATGGTTTGGATGTTTGTTCAAGAAACGGAAAGAAAAGCAACAATTGAACAACAAAGAAAGGACAACAGAGTTCAGTGTGGAAGTTGAGTGGTTGGTTAGGAAATAGCTGTATTCTCAAATGAAACTGCCAAAATAGATATTTTCAACCCTCCGTCTCTAGCCTCTCTGCAGGCTATTTTCTTTCACCTAAAATATTCAAAAGTCTGCGGTCCTAAAAATGCAAATTACGAGTCCACAAATAAATAGTAACTTTCTGAACTTCACATAATGGAGGAAAGAGCCAGTTTTGCTTCTTCATAAAGGTTATGCTCTCTCCGTCATCCAGGTCATTGTACAATATAGCTGTGTGCTAAAGAAGCTAGAAACAATATTTGCTTGAGCTTCTTCTGTTCAAACTGATTGGTGGCATTTAAAGTCTTGTGAGGTTGTTAACAGTTGTTAGGGTCACTCGTGAGCCTGAAGACACGTGATGCTAGTATCATAAATTACAGGGAGAACAACCGGAAATGGAGGATGCTTTTGTCCTGTATTTTGCTGTTGTTGGTCCTTTTGCCCCCCCGTCACAGAAATCTTTGAACCAATCGGCATTCGACCTACGCATAGTGTCATCTCCCAGGGGCACTTGGTGAAGCACCACACATAAGGGGCATTTATCAATACCAAGTATGAGAACTTTGGACTTGTGTACCTGGTTGTTTGCACTTGGACTTGACAAATCTGATGCTGATGTACGGACTCGGGAGGACAGGACGACACAGGACAGTCATTTTGGAATTGGAACAGCAGCGTACTTGATGACAGAGCAAGTACACATCAGAGCCGTACTCTCAATTGGTTGATTATGTTTCATAAGTCCACAAGAACACAAGTACAGACAAGAACTCATATTGATAAATGCCCTACAGCATCTCCATAGGCTCAGCGTTGGATGCATTCCCATGATTCTTCACTCTGTGTAGACAGAGAGCTATGCAAACAGACAAATGTGCGGTGCCATAAATCTGCCTTCACAGATGACCTTAAAAATCCTCAAAACCCCATCCAGCTGCCCGTTGTTTGAATGTTGAAACTCTCTCTGCCAGACCAATATAAAATATTCAATATTAACTTGTTTTCCTCTCCTTGTTTTCTCGTCTTCTCCAGGGCCAAGACTGTGAAATACCCATCAATGCCTGTATTAGCTTCCCCTGTTCTAATGGAGGGACCTGTCACATTCAGCATGGCCATGGAGACCACTATAGGTACAACAATATCTATTAACAACTAATCTATCATAGAAAAGTTAGGGTTTTTTACCTAGACGTATGTCACTGAAAATGGATTGCATTGTTTCAGTGTAGGTATATTTTCTTTTCTTTTTTTACTTGAAACCAGCAATACAGCAATTATTTAGCTTTTGTACTGCATGTAGATGACTGAGAGGAATAAAACAAAAAGAGGCACTTCAAAAGAGTCCTTCAGGAATCCATTTGGTCTGTGGGTGAAATCTCATTGGCCTCTCTACCCAACAGCCTCTCTACTAGTGGAGACATTTTAAAAACACACCCTGTATTCTCATCTAAAGGGAAAATTAACTTTACTCAGACCCCAGAAATATAGACAGTGTGATTAGAGTGGACAGTTTTGCTTCACTGGACTATGCATTACCCAAGATAACAGCTTACTTTGACCTTATGATGTGTTTTCCTGCCTGTGTGTGTTGTCGGGTGGGGATTAGACAGGAAGAGAGGGGACTTTTCAAAAGAGGAAACCCCACTCTGGTTGCTCATTAAATCCTTGTGCTCTTTCACTCATCTCCTCAGCTGCTTGAAGGGATGTTTTAAACATTGTGTATGTCAGTGTGTCCCTGCTAGGTTTGCACAACTGCACAACACAACACTGCACAAATATTGAAAAAACTTATTGGGTTTATCTGCATTTGACTTGAGATTTTTAAATTTTTGTGATGCACCTTCAAACTGAATAAGTAATATGTATATTGTTATTTCAGCTTTTACTTGTTTTTCATTATATGAACAAATAATCTACTCATCTCTGAACGACATCTATGCTCACCCAAAGAAATATGCCATGTGCAAGCTCTTATCAACGAATGTTCCCGTTTTACATTCATGCAGTTTCACACATTTACACCTGGGAGCTGCCCAACACAATCACAGTGCTTGACTCCTGGCTGCAGAGCAGCTTCTGTAGAGACATTCGGGGTCAAGGGCCTCTCAGTGGCAGTTGTTGAGGGAGTAGACAGTAGAGCATCTATCTTTCGCTTTCCCATTCATGCACATTCAGGGTTTCAAACCTCTTGCTTACTCCTGCATTCTGCATAATATGGAATCTTGAAATATAGTAAAACCTTTAACTGTTTAAAAGTAAAATTGCATACATTTCTGACCTTGAACTAATTTATTAAACACTGTTTTACCCCATTTCTAGCTTCCCCTTACTTATCCCATTTGGACTAAGAAACTACAGCAAGTGGGTCAAGAGTTATATTTGTGCAAAGATGTGCAAAGGAACTAAATATTACTAAACCACAGACCAAAAGCAATTGAAATTGTCAACAGTTGCTAGGAAATGGGATAAATAATTTCTAATGTGGTGCATTTTTAATAAGCCCTTTAGCCTTTAAATTGAACCAAACCACATCAAATACATGATATATGACACATTTTGCACTCTTTAAACGTCTTTGTAGAGCCCAGGAGAAAGCCTTGCTAGTTGGCTGACCATACTAGTACATACTGTATATCTGTTTGTGCAAGGGCATTCTTCATCGTGCCTGCCCATGCAATCAGTGTCACTCCAAAAAGCCCCCTTTTGTTTGAGGCCCGTGACAAACAGCGACAGTAATTGAAACAATTGTCATAAATATCTGTCTACCAGATTTGTCTCCCCCTCGACCCCCTTAACAAGGCCTTTGCCCTTTTGAGGGCTTTGATATGCGTCTGGCCTTTAACGTCCTGCGTGGTAATGCTATTAGGGGTCTCTTTACCCTTTACAGATCTTCTCTTAATGGTAATACCAATGCAGGTAGATACTTTTGCCCTCTGAGAGAGACACAGAAAGCGGGAGGGAATGACAGAAAGAGAGGGGGACCTGGCCCCTTTGACATTTTAACATGTTACATAATCAGTTTGGGATATTCAATAAGTCCAATTAGCCTTGGCTCTTAGCAGGAACCCATTTGTCAAAGTATATAATTTAAATGTCAAGAGTGCAGTTTGATTGGTGAAACAGTGCTCTCTGACCCTGCCATTGCCTGCAGTGCTTTTCTCTTTTGTCTTTCTTTTCTTGTGTTTCTCGTGGGAACACGTCTTCTTTTCCTTTCGCCTTTCCTTTACCGGCAGATGTTACAAGAATGACTGCTTGTTATCTACAAACAATATTTTGATTCAGTATCTGATTGGATGACTGATTGATGAGCATTTAGCAGTAACCGCGATTGTTATTACAATTTAAATTAAAGGAAAGGGTCTCTCGTGGTACCAGACTTCTGACTATCAATGCACCAACATATGTTGTTTTTAACTGTTTGTAGTCTAGTGTTGTCCAAAACTTGACTCCAGTTAGCAACAAGAACTTTATAAGGTCCTTGTATCTCAGGTATTGAAGTTGTTTTGGAGTTGACCCGCTTCCTAGCGGTCAAAAAATGATTATTGCAGCTTTAAGAGAAGATTTTTCTACTCTGGCAGACAGGCAGACAGGGCAGGGGCACTATCACTGACTGTGATATATGTTGTGGGAAGAGAGAATGAGGAAGATAAGTGCCAGCGTGAGAAACGCCTGTGAGGCACCAACGTTAGATGTGATAGTGAAATGAAATAAATGAAAAAAACAAAACTACAAACGGCAGAGTAAGTTTTCCAGGTGCAAATAAGGCTAAGTGTGTCTGTGTGGGCTCATAATTGTAAACCACTTGTGCTGAAGCAACTTTCACCCTGCTCAGTGTGCTAGGGTGACCTTGCTGTTAAATTATTTTCATCCAAGAAAAGTATCTCGACTCGACGATGTGTAGGAGTATAACACAACAAGAGAGAGGCATGAGAGAGGGCAAATTGCTGTACACAGCTGTGGTCACATTTATCAAACTTTGTATGTTTTTGTGTGTGAGTGTGTGTGTGGTGGACTGATCTTCCCCTAAAGGTAGCATTTCTGTTTGTGATCTATTACAAGGAGTAAACCTTACTGAGATATAAAGGGTGGAAAGAAGGAAGAGATCAAGGGCTGATGAGAAACGGGGAGGGCCAAATGAATCGGGGTGGTGGGAGAGGGAATAGAGGGAAAGAAGAGGAGGAGGAGGAGGAGGCGAGGAGGCTTTGATAATTCCTTTGAGTGGTCCAGGTGGACAGTGTCCAACTATAGTGGCATCAAACTAAGTTTGAATCAGGATTTCTATTTCATGTTGAGGTGGGTGTTTTGTTTTGAAACTTTTTTCGTCAGCCTTATGATAGGGGGAAGCTGGAGGAATTGAGACCTTTGATATTTATTAATGAAATGTCCCCAAAAGGAAAGACAAAGATTACATCAATGAAAGGATGGCATTTAAAAGATAGACCTGATTTTCTCCAAATTTTAGAGCAGAAGAACATCAGGAAGGGTTAGTGTGACGCAGGTAGAGTTTAAACTTTGAACAGCCATGTTAAAAGTTAATTTCAACTATAAAATGAGGCATGAAATGGCTTCCACTAAATTTAGATATGCTGTGGCTCCAATGATGTGTAAGATCCAGAAGTGGATGGAAGAAAACCTACTAGAATACAGATGAAATAGTTTTTGTTTAAAGCCCTCTCTTATAGGAGAATTTAAGGGGAACTGAAGTCGAGTAGCGGATTGATCTGGCTGATTGATTTTATATCAAGTTGTGCAGAAGGAGCGTATGCTCAGATCTGGTCCAGTTATCGTGTAATAATGCGCATTTTGTGTGTGTTTGTGTGTGTAGCTGTGTGTGTCCGCCAGGTTTCGAAGGCCAGCGTTGTGAGATAAACCCAGATGACTGTGAAGACAACGACTGTGAGAACAACTCCACCTGCATTGATGGAGTCAATAACTACACCTGCATTTGTCCACCCAACTACGCAGGTAGACACACACCAGCGGACATTATCTATTTCTCTACTGTTTCTATTCCTGAAGTCAATCCAGTCGTCGGGCCCCGCGATAGACTGGCGACCTTTCCAGGGTGTAGCCAGGCTCTCGCCCGATGACAACTGGGGTAGGCTCCAGCCCTCCCGCAGCCATTCACAGGACAAGCGGTTACAGAAAATGAACGAATGAATGAATCCAGACGTTTACCCTTGGAGGCTGAGGGAGGGGGTGGGGTGTCACAGAGTCCTTCCATTGCTACTACTACACACACACACACACACACACAAACTAATGTAAGTTAGTAATGGACATCCTCTCTGCAGTGACCTGAAACAGTTCCTGTAGGAGGTTTAAATAGCAGTGGCACAAGAGAGGGAGGGAGAGAAAGGGAGAGTCCAGAAAAGTGAAGCCAAACTGCTGACTGGGAAGTTAAGTTTTTCTGTCTGTGACAGTGCCCTCTAAGACACAAACACCCACACCCAGGCGCATTGGGTCCCCTTTCACTCTCACTCAACACACACACACACACACACACACACACACACACACACACACACAAGCACTCGCACCCCGTCATTATCGTTGTTGGCATTGAGAATCCTCACACACTGCCAGCCACCTTACCACATACAGCTGTTGCCCACACACACAAAGGCACACAGCTGTTTCCTTTGGCTCTGAACCTGCGCCCAGCTCAGTGAACCGCGGTATAATCATCAGGTGTCACATTAAGAGGACGGCCCTACGCTAGTTACTCTGCTTTCTCCAAACTCAGCAACCAGGACTGTCGTGTCATATTTTCGCCCAAGAGCGAAAAAATCCTGATTTAATGTCCCAAGAGCTTCCTAAGAGTTGATTTAAGGTTTCTACACTGGGCTCAACAAATTAAATGTCAAACTGGATTTTCAATTACTAGAAACGTCTCTTGTGTGCAACTTCAATGTTTTGGTCTCACAATGGCAATAAAGGAAAAGGCCAGGAGGTCACAAGGAGACTGATCATCAGTACATTTTCTGACAATCTAACCTTTTTTTTCTTTTGTTCAGAAATGTTGCTCTGGATCTAAAATAGATTTCGTTTCTCAGCAGTGGTGTGAATTACTAAGCTACACAGCTTTGTATTTTGTGTCTTTATTTATCTGCTAAAATTGACCTCTTCCCCTACACTGCAAATCTCAAATGTGTCGTGGCTAGCACTTCGGCATTATTTAATCAGTCTCTTGCTAGTTTCGTTTGATGGAAAACAAAAATGACTGCAGGTTCATGTGTTGTCAGGTGTTGCTCAAATAGGGGACACTGATCCTGTTTCACAGAGTGACCTCCAGCTAAAATTGTGTTACAACTGAAAAGACACTGAGTAACTCATGTCCAACATGTTTATTTTCTTCAGTAACTCTACCTCATTTGTGTGTGATAATTATTCAGCGGTATCTTCTTCTATTTCACACTGATAAATTAATGTTGGCATCTTTAACTAAGTGTCTGAAGTGTGAATTAGTCTGCTAAGGGAGCTCTAAGATGAGACAATTTAAATTTACTTTCCGCTGCTCACTGTTTTCGACATGCAGGTCAAAAAAATCAGCAGTGGTTGCCGTAGTAGACCCAAACAACATGCTTCCATAAGTGAGAGGGTGTAGGAGACAGACAGGGTGGGAGTAAGGCAACAAGGCAACAGGATTAGATTAAAGCAGGCAGAGAATGATGGAAATGTGCTTGACCTTTCTCAATCCCCTCTTCCTCCTTATGACCAACTTCAGCTACTGATCTTACACACGCTGTTAACCCTCCTCACCCTTTGAGAGTGTAGGGGTGTGTGTGTGTACTTCTTTAGACTGCTACCACTGTTACACAGCCTATTAACCCACCTCTCCGTCAGCTCTGAGAAAAAGCTGATCCGGTTTTTCCGTATATATTTTTGTGAGGACTTCTGGAGGGCTTGAACAAGATATAAACATGCAGAGGTTATCTTTTTCCAAATAAGTTTGCTTTTTTCTTTCCTCTGACTGCCATTTTGAAACTGACAAAGTGTGCAAGGTTAGACCGCCCTCACCACAGCCCTCATTTCCATTCTTTCTTTTTAATAAAATACTCAAAACGCTTATGTTGTGATTCTGCAATTCGCCCATATGCATACACCTGTTGCTTTAGCCTTACATGCAAGCTTATTTAATTTCTAAATAATAATAATAATAATAATGATCTCTTTCTTTGTGACCAGGTGACCTGTGTGAGGAGGTGGTTGACCCTTGTCTCAGTGGTTTTGACCCGTGCCAGCACGACTCAAAGTGCATTCATGTCGGCAGGAGTTACAGGTAAGTGTCAACCTCGTGGAAGGTTGGTACCCAAGAGAGTTAGAGTCACGTGCCTGTAGACGTCACCCACCCTGATACTGCATGAAAACCAACTTACAGTACGCTCCATCGCCTCCCAATGTTTGGGCTTTTGATTTTTAGTCCTTGGACGAAATCATAGTAAAGCTTTTCATAGGTCATTATATACATTCTCTAACACTATGCTATCAGAGAGGTTTTAGATAAGCTACATCCATTTGTGTCTTTGGGCATACAGTAGATGATCTAAGCACATATATTGATGCACAGCAGCCCACAGAAAGGAATGACCGTGTTATATAGCTATAATTTTCCCTTAAATATGTTGTAATTGATCATTTGCTTCATTGTCTACTCAAGTGAAACCCACAATCCAAGAACTCGTTGGTCTGTTGAAATGTGGAACTATTAAGAAAATCTGTTTTATCTATACATTCACAATTGAGCTTATCTGTAAGGAGCTCGGTCAGAAAATTGCTGTTCTTGTTACTATATAAAAGCCTCAATCCGTCACCCCTTTGTGCAGTAAAATATATAAGTAATCATGAGGTACGCACAGTAATCATATCTTTATTCCTATGTCACTCTAGGTGTGAGTGCTTACCGGGCTATGTGGGCCAACACTGTGAGCAGGACTATAATGACTGTCTGGAGAATAAGTGTCAGCACGGAGCGGAGTGTGTGGACGCTGTCAACGGCTATACCTGCGTCTGCAAAGAGGGTTTCAGGTGAGAGTCATGGAAACAAATCAGACGCAAAACACAGCTAAACCCTGCAGAGCCAGACTGGGAGGAGATGCAGATGGCAGCTCATAATCAGACACTTGACTGTGTCGACCCACTGTCTGCATGTGTGCGTTTGTGCGCGCGTGTGCAGCAGATGCAGCTCCATGTGGTTAATTATAGCAGAGACTGTTGGCAAAATAGAAACAAATTCATCACAAGGGGCGGAAAGGAAAAAGAGAGAAATGGAGTCATAGGTATGCAGGAGACAGAAAGAAACCTAGTTTATGGTTTAAAGGGAACCATGAAGAGAATCTGTTTACAATGTCATGCTGATACAATCCGTCAATTCCCTTCAGGAATATTATCTAATATTATCTAACATTACCTAGTATCTTCAAATGTAAAGCAAGGATTACTGAACAACTTTTATCAGGGGTTACAGACACCACCACTCACCTCATTAAAGTTCTACAAATAAATTATCTTGTGTTTAATCTCCTCCTCCCTCAGTGGGCTGTTCTGCGAGAACCCTCCTCCAATGATCTTGCTGCAGACGAGCCCCTGCGACCAATCCGATTGCCAGAATGGCGCCCAGTGCCTGGTGGTTGCTGGGGAGCCCATCTGTCGTTGCATGCCTGGTTTCTATGGCAACAAATGTGACAAAATGATCACTGTTCACTTCCTGGGTCGGGATGCGTACATGGAGCTGCCAGGCGCAAAGCTTCGTCCAACTGCTCATATTTCATTGCAGGTAGGATTGAACTTTGACCTCTGTCCCTCAAGTGAGTTTGTGTAGAAATACAGTGGTCAACAGATATTTAGATGAAAGTTCTTATTGTGAAATGAACTTTAAAATCGATAAATCTCTTTAATATGCTGCTTTGCTTGAGAATAAAAAAACACTACAGTGTTGAAAGTGCAGAAACCATATTCTTCTTGGAAAACATTTTTGCACTGCTTGAAGCAGAGCCGGGAGTCGTTCATATCAAACCTATAGAGTTGCACAACTTAGTGCCGACGAAGCTAAGCAAACATCTGCTACACCCTCTGTTTCCACGGCACACTGTGCACACACACTTGCTCATTCATCCAGGCCATACACTTCGGACACCTGAGAGTCATACCCTAAGAGAGATGTTTTTTTCTCCTTTTTTGGGAATCTGAATATAAGTAGAGGAAAGAGAAACAAGAAAAGGAGAGCGGTCTAATTGATATTTACCACCTGTTTGGATCCACGTGTGTGTATGTGCATGCGCACGAAGTGAGTGTGCTTCTGTGCTCTTGCCAGGAGCTTTCAAAGTCAGAGCCAAGGCTGTTAAAACTCTACCAAGAGGCCCTGACTCAGAGGCAAGAGAGAGAAAATAAAAAAAGGAGCCACAGCACTTCATAAATCATTGTACGCTTTTTCTCTTTCTCTTCGTTTCTCTCGTTTCTTCCAGTCTTCCACCTACTGCTCTTTTCACCCACTTCTGTCACTACATCTCTCCCTCTGTTTCTCTTCTTAGCCTGCCTCTCGTTTTTCCAGCAGCTTGTTAGCAGGTGTTGACTTGGCTATGCTCCATTGACGCCAGAGTGTTAAGTGCTTGGCCCCGTGGCCCCATTTCCACTCGCTAGTTAGTTAGCGCTTAGCAGTGCACGCGAGCAAGTGTGACATGTCAAGTGTGTGTCTGAGAGAACGAGGCGAGAGTCACCTTGTTTAGAAACGTGTGGGGGAATTTAATTATTTCTTTTCTCATTTTCCTTCAAATCTTTAGCAGTTTGGTTAAATGTCTTATCATCTTCAGCTGAGATTTAGATGTATATATCAACATTTGTAATCTCGACCAAAGCTGAACACTGTCTCAGTTCCATTAGGTGCTCTTCCTGTACTCAGAAATATGATCCTAAAATTGTATAGATTTTACCTCTGGTAAAGAGGAACACAGTAGTTACAAAATCATATCACTGTATTTCCAAACTTTTATTTAAAAAATAAATACATTTAAATGCAGAAATGGTCAAATGTGCAATATCTCTACTCAGTAACTATTTAGTGCTGAGAAAAGTTATTAAAGAAGGAGTGTTTGTGGAAGGGTTACCACAGCTCCGATTATTAACACACTACTGTAGTCAGTGCTCTAAAAAATATATTTACAACAAGATTTGATCATGTAATTTTATGACCCCAAACTCTGCTAAAATAAAGCTTGACATCTTAATTTGTGAACAACAAATGCAACTGGTTAAATTGGTATAATTAAACAAAAGGAACATTATTGGAATTACAATAATATGTCACAGGCTGTGGCCTTTCAGAGTTCTTGATAAGATGTCATTTAGTTCTGCTAATTTCCTTGATGAATTATGAACCATTGGTGTCCCACTTTTTTGTCTCTACAGGTAGCTACGGATAAAGACAACGGTATTTTGCTGTACAAGGAGGACCACGACCCCCTGGCGCTGGAGCTTTATCAAGGACACATACGGCTCATTTACGACATTGCCAACTACCCACCAACCACCGTGTACAGGTAGGCCACACACAACAGAGAACAGAGCGCCCTCATTTTCTTGATTTGCCTTGTTCATTCACTCTATTTAAACATGGTTTATGTACTTTGTAAGTAAAAGAGAATCTTCATCAGTCTTAACTCATTTAAGTACAAATAAGCTATATTATGCACTGCATTTATTCAATATAAGGTTACAGAAAGCAAACACATTCATTCACTCACATAGACATACAGTAGGCTTTGAATGGCTTATTTGTACGCACTGAAGAAAGACATAGTACACACACACCAGCAACCGGAGCTTTCAGCGATCCGAGGACTTTGCAGCAGGTGTTGATTTGGCAATGTGCACACACACTGGCAAATTGTTACTCCCACACACACATAGTACCAGATCCACAGCAGAGCTCTTTCCTCTATAAACAAAAGTGAACCTTAGAAAAATTCCTCTTTAGTCCCGACTGGTCAGCCATGTCCCTGAGCTAAGTGCACCAAAAGTTGCTCAAGGTAAAACTTCAAACAGTGGAAATAAAGGCACTCATTCAGTGGTTTAGTCAGTGTAAACTTTAGACATCCTATAATGAACCACATTCACAGTTTCATAGGATTGGATATGCCACGGTAAACTGTGGAAACAGAAATGGTATTCTGGCAAAACAATATGATAATTTTTTCAGCAGTTACATACAGGACAAACCGTCTGGGGGGGTTTATGCAGCACATGGAGGGATACTACAGTCGGTTGCATTACAAATAAACAAGAGTGACAAACGCAGGTACATATGCTAAATACATAGACTGCATGCAGATGATTAAGTCAAAATCTAATCATCGATTCACATGTAAGAAGTGAATCAATGAGTGAAGAATAAGTGTAGAGACACAACTTGTAACCACAATCACTAAACAAACAAGTTCAAATAAGCAATGTTACAGAATGTGTATAATAATGCAATACAATCTATACAATCTAGAAGCAAGTTAGGCAATGTTTTGTTTTACTACAGACCTCAGTTAACAAACTGAACAAATATGGCTGTCATAAAATAGTTCAAAACTAGTAAATTGAGGATTCAGAAACAATACACATACACAGCAAATCAGCATGGACATACTGTGTAATTCAGTCTGTATGGAATTTTAATTTGATCCTCCATTGACTTTCTCAGTTCCCCCCAAAAATGCTTTTTAAAAAAGGCAACTGGACTTGTAGAGTTTTTTGAGAAGACGTTTCACCACTCATCCGAGTAGCTTCTTTAGAACTGAAGAAGCTACTTTGGATATACCATGACCTGGATGACTGACAACCTCCACAGACATATGTCTCAGTTCCCGCCATTATGGAGGAGTGCACAAAATTGACTGAACTGGAGAATCTAAAGAAGTAAAAAGACAGGAATATGTATGACAAAGAGAGAGACATATGGAATGAAGAGAGGAAGAGCGAGAAAGAGAGAGAGAGAGATGATGTCAATCTTTGTCTGCTGCTGATTGACTCCTATCGATTCTGTCTGTGCCTCTCTCTACTATGTCTGTAGCATGAAGAAAGAGGGCAAGAGATGTGAGTGGGATATGTAATCTAAGACTGAATACCATGCTGTCTCAAGGGATATTTAGTTTGTAACGCAAGCAAGCAACAACAGTGCATGCATGGAACACCAATATTTCATTACCACATCATGCGTATAAAACCAAAATCCAGAAGTCTATGATTAAACAATTTCCTTGAAGGATTAATAAAGTATTCTGATTCTGATTCTGATTCTGATGAGCGGCCACCAGGCAAGCAACATGGGTACATTGGAGGGAAGCCTAATTGAGATCTGTATTACTGCATCCCTTCAAGAGACTTTTTTGTTGCCCAGGTCAGGACGAGGACATCGCTCTGCCAGTCCAAATACAGTACAGCTAAAGTTTCCAGAATTTCTTTAAGTGGATCATTTAATTAATTAAAGGTGTTTGAGACAGATGGAAAAATGATTTCCAACATGTAATCTAGTATGGCATGGAACAAAAAACTGAGTAGAAAAAAATAATAATAATTACAGCAGGAAACGTCCATGTTCAGGGGAAATGTTGACTTAATTATGAATAACACCAGCGCCAGGAATGCCACTGCTGTGAGACAGAGGCTACAGATCATACTGACCAGTCTAATTTTTATGGTAACTATACCAAATTATGGAAAATAAATGAATCGTATGGTGTTATGTAAATGTTTTTCGACCATTTTTTAGTGATCTGAACACTCAGAGAAACAGATGTTAGTATAAATGAAGGAATCAATGAGGATGGAGGGATGCTTGGGGAAAAAGTGAAGAAAAAGAGAAACAAAAGAGAGAGAGCAATGTTTTCTCGTTCACCCTACATCTTTGTTCTATCTGTAAATTTTTTAACATCTTGCTTTATGGTTCTCGTCTCTTCTTCTCTGTTCTGTTGTCTCAGTGGATAGAGACGTGATCGTCAAACAAGGTGAAGGTCCAGGTGGTCTTACTGCTTCTAATAAAATGCAGCCGGTTATAATTAATTTGACTTTAGGATTAAGACATCACGTCACATGCGTCAACTTGACACCCTGTAAGAAAAAAATTGCCGCCACAGTTCAAGGGAAAGATTAAGTCTCCATGAGATATTTAAAATATGACACACTTAAACCCTCATAGGCTTGTTGTATTCAGAAAAAAAAGGTTGTGCCATAAGTTATCATTTAGGCTTTGAGATTCTGCTGTACTCAGGCCAGGATGGCCTCAGTTACTGAGAGAACTTTGCTAAACCAGTGTTAGGCCTTGTCTACTCCATGTCCTGATAGAAAGGAGAGATTTTAAAATTAGGTTGAGTGCATCTGCCTCCATGTTTAGAGATTATTTTGTGTATTTTAGCATTGTGTTAATGCGCATGGCCCCTGTATTCTGTCTTCAGTGACCTTTGATAAAGTGCTGCATACAAACAAGTGAATTAGAATAATAATGTGACATACTGAATCATGTAGGTGAAACGCTTTTTTTTTTCTTAGCCTCATCCAAGCTTTAGAGCTATAAAGATGCAGCCCTGGAGCTGGGCGAGACTCTGAGCCAGGGGAGACATCAGCAGGGCAGATGTATGTTATGAGGTCATCTGGGTAGAAACACACTTTATTGGTAATAAAAACAACTTTCTATCCCGGAAAGTGTGTCCAGTTTGTGGTAGAATTTTGAAGTCTTGCCATTTCTGTGGATATGTTCTATTTCTTAACATGAGTAAGACTGGTTTCCAGTATTGGTTTGGTGGATTAATGCGTAGGAGTTAAATATCCAAAATATGTCCTTAAGTAGACTGCAGTGTATGCTCACAATGCATGACGCACTGGGAAAGGCAAAAAGAAAAGAGGGAGGGATCATTAGAGAGGGCGGAAGGATCGAATGAAAGAATGGAAATGATGGGTTGAATCTAATTAGGCACTGGCACAGATGGGGTGGGATGGAGGCAGGGTTGAAAGGGTCGAGGAAGAGAGAGAGAGAAGGGGACAGTTAGGGAGTCACAGAAAAAGATTGATTAACTATTAGGAAAGACACAGAAAGAAAGATGCGTGGACTCGTGCTGGACGGAAGGCATGTATGAAATACCAGACAAAACAATAAATAGACAACTGAGTAGGATACATTGCCCGCCAAACGAAGAAAACAGAAGGAGTAAAACAGATGGATAGAGGCAGTCAAAAAGAAACAAAAAAAAAAACGTGAACACGGTTGAACGGTAGGATGGATGAGAAAAGACTGAGGGATGACAGAGGGATAGAGTGAAAGAGGGGTAGGAGCAGAGGGGAAAAGTAAACCACAGACTGAGTCAGGGAATTATCCTTGTCTGATCTTGTTAACTTGACATGGGCCACGCCTGGGAGGAAGACAGACAGACACAGTGCAAGAAAGACTGGGAGAGGTGGAGGAGCGTAAAGGAGAGACAGATGAAGAGAGAGGAGAAGGATGGAGAAAGTCTACAGAAGTTCAGGAGGAGAAGATTGAAGGAGAGATGTGTAAAGTGTTAAACTGAGAGGCACAAAAATAGACAAGGGAACCTAACAAGGGAACATGGACATAGCCACGAAATATGAAAACTGAAAGATTAAAATTGAAACAGAGAAAGGAAAAGTCACATCTGAGCATAATGTTAAGTTCACTGTAAACACGGTCTCTATTTAGCATTAGCTATTTGGAAGGAGACAATCCTTCCAGGTAGCGCCAATCCAAAGGCTGATTCTAAGGCTGAACACCCTCCCATCACTAACCTGATACTGTCCAGAATGGTGTGACTATTGAACCAACACAATGTGAGCACACCTGCTTTGGCAGATCTCAAACATGGTACTGTCCATACAGTAACTGGGGTCGTACAACTGAGGGCCTGGGACTAGTACCAGTCCGTGGGATGTTTCTGGGTGATTCCTGGGTTGGTTATCTTGTGCAGAAATCAGAAAGGGCATTTTGTTCAAGGTATTTTTGCACACCAAGCTGAATGCTAACAAAAACTCTTTAAGTTTGCACTAAAAAAGAAGAA
Organism: Chelon labrosus; assembly: GCF_963514085.1. Taxonomy (NCBI): domain Eukaryota; kingdom Metazoa; phylum Chordata; class Actinopteri; order Mugiliformes; family Mugilidae; genus Chelon; species Chelon labrosus. The sequence goes on from NC_140358.1 coordinate 5,605,610, forward strand.
TGTAGTTCAACTATGTAGTTGTGTTGTGTATACACATTGGAATATTTACCATGTGCATGGGAACACACATACATGTAGAAAGAACAGAGTACACAGCCCAGCACATATGACATAAAAGCAGAGAACAAAGATGGAAAAGAGATAATGGAGTGCAAAACAGAGAGAAGGAATCTGAGCAGAGTAGGTTTTAAGATGCAGAGCAGAAAGCAGAGGTAAAGATAATATGAATGGAACACAAGAGATGCTAAGAAGTGGGGGAGGTTTGGATTAATAGATAAAACAAAGAGGGAGGAGAGACGGTGACAGAAGGAGAGACAGGAAAAGGTGTACAAGTCCTTCACTGTGCCCTCATTAGCAGCAGATGAAAGTGGTCATGCATGCATAGTGTTAAATGAACATGTGTGTGTGGGAGAGAGGGATACAGAGTGTGTGTTTGTTGTGTATTAATGTGGTGCCCTTTACTAAATGTCACACTAATCTCCCATCAGGTCAAAGAGAGCACATCCACTGTTATTCATCAGCGAGTGACAGAGGGAGGGAACCTGGGATGGATAGGTACATGAAAGGAGAGAGGGATGATAAAGAAAGGTAGAGGCAGTCAATGCAAAGGATCGGGGATGGATGAGTGGAACGAAAGGAGACAGAGAAAAGACAGAGGTGGGGTGGGGAAGGATGGTGATGGATGTCTGAACAGAAGCAAAGGGAAAGTGATCCGGAGAGTGTTGTTGTACAGAATGTAGGGAGGACAAGGAGATGATTTAAGGAGAGGGCCTGATGCAGCGGGACTGGTGCTCCTCGAGTGGGTTGCCATGTTTGTCATGTGACGTTAGGTACCAGTGACAGCAATAGTGATATTACAGAACACAGTGTGGTATTATTTTCTGTTTATGTGCCAGATGTGCCAGTTTGAGAAGAAATAACAAACTTTAGTATCGCGTGAGTGAAAGACAGGTTAGCAGTTACTCTTACACATTAAAAGGTTTGTCACCATCACAGGGTTGATTTACTGACTGCAAATCGGTTGTTGTTAGTTGATGTGAAGTCGGAGTTGGTTGTGTCTGAAAATGAGGCCCTCAACCTGGTTAAGGGTTTGGATCTCACATGTGCTGTGCCCTCCTGGTGAAGCTGTGGGAGAGGGTGGCCTAACAAAAATGAGGGACAGTATGAAGCCCTATAAAGTGATTCTCTCTCTACATCACCTTGTAGCTGACAGTTGCCTGCTAGGAGGTGTTACTGGTTTTGGTTGCATAGGTTGATAGGTTATCCTCTTGTAGACAGATTTGAAAAGAAAACACCATCAACAGGTTATGGGAACTGCATCGCCCTGTCACTGCTAGCTTCTTCCTGTACACTCCCCAAGTTCAAATAATCCCGAGGAGACACTAGGTACACCTTTAAAAAGTCGTACAAACGTGAGCTGACTTGCCCAACGCATAATTAAGATTTTTGGGTTGTTGCATTGTTTAGATATTGGTTTTATTGTGCACCACCTAAATACAAGTCATTTATCACTGTATAACCACATACACACCAACAAATGAACAGTTTATGTGGCTTGTGCTCCAACCTATGATCAGTGTAACTTGCATGAAGTTCTTTTCAGATGCAAGCCTTCCAAAAGGATTATGTGCCCAGATTTGGGCGACGTTGAAGTGTTTCAATGTCTGACCTGAATGTTTTTCTTCACAACCACAGGGCTGTGGTTAAAACAGGCAGTCCTTGAACATTATAGGTTTAAAGTTATAGACACATTCTAACAGCGAAACATTAAAGGATTGAAACAACTTGTACTCATTTCTGATACTCAGCATCAAAACACTACAGATCCACTTCTGAAAAGTACAAGTTTCATCTGAACTGTCCAGCCTGGTTTAATGAACACTGAAGAAAAGCAGTGAAGGAGCTTGCCCTTCTGCAGCTGCCGTCTCGGCAATGGCTAATTGAGGTTACCATGGCAATATGGAGGTGGGATGGCTGTCTGGTGAACATCATTTTAATCAGATTGGGCTACTAAACACGCACAGGCCTACAGGCACATGTGCACATGCATACACACACACTGACACTCACAAATTAGCAAATGCATTCAAAACTCACTCAAATAGACGAAGATACATATATAGAGTTGAACGACAGGTCATGTATGGATTAAAACCCACACTGGCAAGAACCCACACTCACTTATAACAAACATTGCACATTCATAAATGCACAAGGTTCACTGCAAATACATTCACCAACGCACATACACAAGGTCACACTCAGAGAATGTGGTTTAGAAACACTGTATATAAATGATAGCAGAGCCTAATTAGATTTAACTTAGTGTAAGTGGATAGGTTGCTTCTAATCCAAATATATTTGTTTTCAGTTTTTAAAGTCAACAAACTGTAATTACTTTAGGGTTTGCATTTGAGTATATATATACATAATGGATACAGTCAAAGTTAAAGAGAGACACAAGTGGAAACTGTGACTGCTGCGTATTTGTTTTTATTGAATTCCATAATCTGCACTTTTTTCACTATGTATAAGACCAATACAGCCAACTTTAAGGAACTAAGCACATGTTTAGCATAAATATATATATATATATTACTTATGGAGCCTTTATGAATTCATATATTTTTGATATATAGACACACGCATATCGGGTTCTTGAAAAAAACACAGATTAAGTACATCATTGGCAAACTTCAAACTCATACATTCACCTGCAGGTCTCACAGCTGCTTGGACTCATTAATACGAACCATTAGTCATCTATTGCCGCCTGGTGGAGCTGTGGCCTCACAACACATCCAGTGATCGGCGTGTTTGTGTGTGTGACATGCAAAAATGTGTGTGTATGATGCAGCAAATCAGTTTGAGAACGTTTTTTGGCTGTGAGTGTCTCGTTCGATTTTACTGTCCAGACACTACACAACAAATAGGACAGGGAGATGAAGAGCTTTTAAAATAAAGGCAAAGAAGCTTTAGAAGAGGAATAGGATTAGAAATGTGTGTTGAATGACATTAGGGATGGAAAGGTAATCAGAGCAGAGCTAAAGGAGAAATCGGAAGGAACTAGGGAGGAGAAAAAGATAAGAAAATGTAATTTAAGAAGGGAGGGAAAGAATAGAAGGATAGAAGATATATGGGGAAAAAAGAAAAGAAAGCCGTGATGCAAAGTCAAGATAGGAAAGCAGGGTGGTGAGGTAGATAACCAATCTTTCAGGCTAGCAGACCATCATTTTGCATAGATGCAGCAGGCCTGGTTAAGACCATTATTAAATTACATGGCTCCTAATGGAAACCATGTATGAGTCTGTGTTGGGTCTACTGTAAAGTTCCTGTTTTCTGCTCTGTTCTCTGGTGTTCTTCTTTTGAATGTTCAGCATTTTCTACAGAAATCACTCTGGCCCACGGCCAGAACTAACAACCCTGCTCCACTGGCTGTTAATGTAACATCACTGTAATCTGAACACTTTATAAACAGCTGTCAATCAAAGCTGACTTGAGGCTACTTTGCTTGTTAGCCAATGAGCTGCTGAAGACAAAGGGAAGCACTGTCTTGATGTTTAGCTGTGGGATTCTGGAGCGGACCACCAGCGGAAAGAGTGGCTTCACTTGTTCTTTTCTGTTTTTGATGTTCGGCAAGAACTTGGGTGAACGGAGGCACAGTCAACTTTACCACCCCACCAACTACCTCTCTTTCCCTCTCTGTCTCTCACTCGTGCTCTCTCTCCTTCTTTCGGCTTTGCCAAACCACTGTCTCTATAGCTGTCTGTCTCCCCTCCAGCAAAAACCACTTAGTGGGGAATCTCAGACACACACGCTCACACACCAACACACACTCTTCCCAGGGTCAGGCATGGTGCAAAAGGTCATGATCCTATTTCACTGCAGTGGAAACATTTATTCCTCCAAAACATATCACAGCTTAAGTAAGAAAGGCCTCTTTCTTTACCACAGTGGTCTAAGCTGGTTGAGTCCAGTTATTAAATTGTATAAATTTAGTTTCACCCCAAGGCTGGAGATTATCAGAACAAACAAGCCCATGTGTTGTTAGGGGACCCATTCTGGGTCTCAACCCCCCACGCTACGAAACCATGGGCTAGACCAAGGGCTCAATTTAGTCAATTCCAAAAGAACATGGTGTATCGAGGATGCAATCAGCCTGTTATATGTCTCAGAACAGCATTTCGACACAGATTTCCCTAATTTCCTTTTCATTTTGTTTGGTCGATTTGCAAACACAACAAAACTAAGAAAAAAAAATGTTTGACTTGAAAATGTTTGGAGTCTGTTTTCTGTCTGGCATTTCCAATTTGCTCTATCATTTTTTTCCCCTCCGTAATTCTCCCGTCTGGTATAGAATTCAGCAGTAATTTATCATAATCGGAACCATACTGACAATCTCTCCCGCTTCTCTTCTGTTTGTGTGTTTGTTGCAGCGTGGAGTCGGTGAATGACGGACTTTTCCACACAGTCGAGCTGTTGATTCAGAACCGCTCGCTGAGCCTGGTGGTGGATAACGGCGCCCCCAAGAGCCTGGGCAAGCTAGCTCGCCAGCCCTCCGTTGATCACAACACCCAACTTTACATAGGAGGTACGCGCACGCATTTGTGTTCACTCTTTTATGAAGACACATGCACCGAATACAGATGGTACTCCCTTTTCTGCCATCGTTGCGGTTGTGATCACATATTTGCCATGCATGAGTACATACAAATAGGAGTGCCCACCCCACACAAATACGCATGCATGTTAACACTAAATCCCAGCAAGGGTTGTGGTGAGGAAGTGGAAAACTGTTTTTATTCAAAAAAGGGACACGCCTTTTTGAAAAGTCTGCCTTTTTATTCAAGAAGGGAGAGACACAGTGTCAGCAGTGATGTCGTATTCTCGCTAAAACATTGTATTTTACTCTAAGAACCAACCAAGAATGAAACCAGAGAGTAAAGGCCATTCAGCAAGCAGGCCCAGATCTCGTTTCAGATTACTGTCTTTATTATCCTTGGCGCTTATTTGCTTCTTTTTCTTTATCCCACTTCTCCTCCTTTTTCAACTAATTTCTCTTTCTTCTCTTGCATCATTTTCCTTCGACTTCACTTCAAAGGCGTACCCCCCCAGGTCGTGGCCTCAGGTCTTCGACCGGGCCCTGAACGTTCCCCTCAGGCTTTCAATGGCTGCATTCACAATGTCCGGATCAACGGGGAGCCTCAAGACCTGAGTTACAGATCCACAGGAGGAGGACGGCTACAGGGTGTCGCAGGAAAGGTAATTACGATTCTGGCACAAGTGGAGGCTTTTGTATAGTAGTCAATACAGTAATATTTATCCAAACTGCACCACAGTAGGAGTTCATTATGTTGGTGTAAAGCACCCTCGAGAGTTCTGTTGAACACTTTGACGTGCAGTTGTGTTATTACTCATAATCCCTCTAGCCATAAGCCTGTCTTTTGAATTAAACTACCTACATATCAGCAAAGAAAGTTATGTTTGGCAAGAGGAAGATTAAGCACAAGTGTCTAGTAAAGAAGTTTTGGTACAAAATTTTGTGACAGCAATTCTCCTGTTTTGGATTCGGTATCCAGTCCAACTGAGCATTCATTTTCATAACATGAGCCACTGTGGAAAAGCTTTATTTCTTAATAACAAGGCTTTCAGGGGACACCGCAATAAAGCTATGCTAGCATCAGCCATGCAGATATTATGTTTCCTTTGTGGCACCCATATTTAAACGGGGCTCTCAGTATTAATGAAGGCGGTAGCGTTAATGCATCAACAAAATGTCTGTCAGGTTAAACCCTCTCTAACAGGCTTTTCTTCCTGTCACGTTCTGTCACCAGGCTGATGGCATTCTTGCAGGGTGTCACTCCTGCAGTGTGTGCGCACAGGGTGCGTGCCGAGAGGGAGGGGAAATAGGGGTAACTTGCGATTGTCCTCCAGGACACAGCGGTCCCCTGTGTGACCAGACAACAGTTACTAACCCCTGTCAGAAGAGCAGGTAAGCCAAGAGAGCAGAGACTGGACGGACACGGTTATGCAGCTGTGCTATAATTGCACATCATAATTGTTTTCCCTTTCCCTGTCCTCCCTCATCTTGTTGCTGCAGATGTGTTCATGGCCAGTGTGTGCCGAAGGGTGAATCTTACAGCTGCCAGTGTAGTGAAGGCTATCAGGGTCAGTACTGTGACCGACGACAGGAGCCTCCAGCCTGCAGGGGGCAGCGCTGTGGACGTGGAGAGTGTCGCTTGTCAGAGGGAGGGGAGCCGGTCTGCCACTGTCAGCCAGGGTACACAGGACCTACCTGTGACACAGGTAAAACTGAAAAAGATTATAAAGAGAAGAGACACAGCAAAATTGTGGTCTTCTAGGTGTTTGACATGTGAGAGTGAAATTTTCAAACATTCACAAATTTGTGTCTGTGCGTCCCACCAACACGCAGAGCTCACGTGTCAGGGTGAAATGGTGAGGGAGCAGTTGAAGCGCCACCAAGCTCTGAGAACATGCACATCCACCGGCAAGATCCCCCGCATGGATTGCCCCAGGTCCTGCCAGGCTTCAGCGCCCCCCGGTATCTGCTGCGGTGTCACCAAAAGCAAACGGAGAAAGGTGGTCTTCCGCTGCACTGACGGCGCCTCGTACTCAGAGGAGATAGAAACCCCTCTGGAATGCGGCTGCTCCAAATGCCCATTGTAACAGCACAGCAGTTTGTTTGTTTCTATCGCAACACTCACCGCTGCCATTTTGTGAATTCAACACGTCAACGAGGCTCTGAGATTCTTCCGCGTCGTTGAGCACCAGCATTACGTGATTTTTTTTTAAATCCCACATTTGACCGCTGCCAATTTGCTGCCAAGGGAAGCCACAAACAAAAATGGGACATGTGTGCGTGTTTTTTGACAGAGAGAAAATATATTGTAAGATATAAGTGAGAAAAAACATAGAACTTATTTTTATTATGGATTTGTTTTTCTAAAAGATGATAAAAGGACTGATGAGTTGTTTTTTAATATGTTGATTATATAATGTGTTGCATAGTATAAAGAAGTTATTTTGTACCTTGTAAGAAGAAAAAGTACACAGCAAAATAGATTAACATTCCTTAAAAGTATATGAATTTATATGTATGTGTAAATCTATATAAATATTTACCCTAACCCAACGAATTCTATATCTTCTAAGTGTATTTGCATGATGTTAATGTGAGTGCCACTGTGTGGGAGGCTTTGGACACTGATAGAGAAGAGCTGAGGAAGAAGAGCTGCGTTGATCCCACAATGAGGAAAAGGTAGCACTCCTGTGTTGCCCTCTCTCCTTTGAAGGCTAAATGGAAACTGTATGTGCCCAGCTAACCTGCTTCACTATATAACGGACATCATCCTCACATGTGAGTTCACATAAAAGACTCTTTCCACGGAGATGATTTTAACAGTTTGTTCTAATATTGTGTTGTTCTTTTGTTTGCTGTTGCACGCCAGACTTGGAGCCACAAGTGGTTTGACATGAAAATCTGAACAACATCTGCCTCTCATTAGGAGTTCATTATAAATCAGGCATTCCCATTCAGAGCAACACCAGTGAAAAATCACACTGTAAATCCAGCATTATGCTGACTCTCGTGTCCCCGGTGAGTCATTAGAGCTCACAACACAAGCCCATGTGGAAACAGGAATACATTTTCTTTTTTTCAAACCACCCAGTCACATAACAAGGAAGTTGTTTCATTTGAAGAGTAACTTGCTGGGTGCAGTTACAGCATGGTGAGATGTCAAACTTCTGAAGAGAGAAAAAAAAAAAAAAACTGAAAATACAACATTTTCAGGTTGCTCTTTAAATGGCTGCTCAACAAGATGACTTGGGCAAGGAACACTGTCAATATACCAAAGTCCATTGTGTTTGCCTTAATGAATAAGTATATCAGAAACCAACAACTGGATTTGCTGATTTCTACAGGATCAAGCTCCTGGATGTGCTTGTTTTGTAATCCCAAATTGTTGCTGCAATATTTTTAACAGCTGCTTGGTTATTCTGGATCCACTCCTTGACAACCCAGGCACAATTCCCCTGTTGGCCTTCTTTAACCCCCAAAGATGATAATGATGAAATAAATACCCCACTCTTCTGTCCTCTGTTCAGACTGTGTTTGAAATCCCTGTGAAATACTGTATAAGTGCTTTCTGAGTGGTATCATAAGACATCCATATATAATGCAGGTGTGATATACACGCTGGAACATGATGTGCTTTAAGTTGCAGGAGACATGTACTTTCTTGATCATTTGTTAATGATTTAAGTTTGAACATTGCCAGTGTGCAGTGGAGGTAAAAATGTGCCTTGCAGATGTTGACCAAAAGGCCGAGTGCTCCGTTCTGATCACAGCAATCCTCCACAACTCAGCGGCCTGCTGTGTCAGGACAAGCTTCTGTGACATGATTTCAACCAAGGAACCACAACACAGCTAAAGAAAACTTCAACACCAGTGCGATTCTTAACGTTCCCTAGCTGACTAACACAATTAAAAATATAGCAAAAACTTAATGTAACTACTACTGTACTGTTTATACATTGTTGCTATGTTTACAGCAGATGCAAAGTATTGCCACATTTCTGCAGCTAATTTACAGCTCTGCTGTGGTGGGTTTGCGACAAAGCAGTGTTATCCTCATCTGTTAATTTCACAGTTCCATCAGTTCCTTCTGCTTGATTCTTCTCCAAGTTTATATTCTATCTAGGTTTTCTTTCCTTTGGCTGCTTTTCTACCAATGTTCCTCATATCATTCCCATGACGCCTCTTCCATTCCTTCCATGTTTTCTAATTCTTTGCCTCCATTTTCAAACAGTTCAGACCTTTACCTGGTCCCCCTTCCCTTTGCCTTTTTCATACGCTCTCATCATGATCCTTATGGTTTAATTCTTCATTGTGAACTAAATAAAAAACCTCAGTTATTACTTATTGAATATAAAAAAAATAACTGTCATTCACATCCATTGTATAGGTCCTAGGTTAAATAAACATGATTATGTGAGTGATAATAATTGATACTTATGTTGAATGTTAAAATTAAACTACCATTGAAACTATTATAATCTTCTATGACTGAGTTCTTGAGATGGAGATGAATGTTTGACTGCAAATCTTAATTTCTGAAACAAATCAAAATATTCTGCAACAGACTGTGGGCCATTTCATACAAAACATTTTGATACAGAATGCAAAGCATTTTCTAACTAAACTGCAATTATATTGTCACTTTTCATTCTTGGAAATATTTGAACTGGGTTGGGATTATTTCAAATCTCCTCCAAACACAGTCCTCTGGTTTTAGTGTTTTGTTTGTTTTGATTGTTAACTGGGCGAGAAAGCAAGTGGATTAAGTTGAAAACATAACAATCTTATTAAACGAAAATCCCACTTTAATATGTCTATGTTTTTAAATCACATTCAGTAAATATTCCCACTTCGACAGCACATCTTTTATAAAGAAACAAATATTGAACTATGCCATAAAGCAGTGACTGTGATGTTAAAATAAAATATTAATTGCTCCTTGTCATGAGTCCAGTTTTGCTTTGTTGTTGTCCTTGTTTTTGAGTTTCATCAAATTACTGAAACAGCACCCTCCTCATTTATATTGACTGGCATGTATGGTCAAAAATGGTATTGCATCCACTTCGAAGTCATCGACACTATACTACCAAAAGCCCATCTCATTAAGCATGACACAACCGGAAGTAAACTTCTTTCCCAAGGTTGAAAAAAATAAATAAACATGCAACAACATGTAACGTGCAAGAACAGGAGTTGCAATGTGGATGATTTCAAGAAAGAAAAGAGGACTGTCTTCAGCATTAAGTGAGTGTTTGTCTCTTAATAGCTTTTTCCATGACGTATGCATTACTGTCTGTGGATTTAACAGGTTTCTGCTCAGCTGCTGGTGTTACTGTATGTGATATTGGAGCTATTTTCTGTTTTGTTGCCTATTCTCTGCATCTACACAGAGTCTTGGCCTAAATTACTCTAAATTATTTGCAGTCTCATTCAGTTTTGTGTGCTTATTCAGTCACCTGTTGTCTGTGGGTGATTTGAGGACGAGCATGTGTATGTAGTTCCGCTGCTGGCATTTTGGAATATTTGCTTTGTTTTTTAATCTGTGTTGTGAAATTATGAGTTTTAAGAAGTGAATTAAACACTAGTGTATTCATGGAGAAGAGTGTAAGTCATGTATCTGATGCATGCATTGATATGTATTGATGTTAACACATCAGTCTTTACATACAACTAAAGGGCCACTGGTGTTCAAGGTAGCTGTGCAAACAGACTTACATGTGGAGAGCTTAGTTGTGGAGAGCTGACTTGAACAGGCCTCAGCTGAAACCTCTCCTAACTGGGAGAGAAAGAGATCTAGGGCATAGAAGGCTACTATTATCTTTTCCTTGACTTATTAGGCTTGGGCTTTGTATGAAAAATGTAGAATCTAAATTTTTTTTCAAGCACAACATTATAACCACTAACAGATGAAGAATATAACATTGACCATCCTGTGACAATACAATGTTCTGCTGGGAAAGTCTTGGACCTGGCATTCATCCCCCCCTCCCCCCCAAACCCCAACCCCAAAGGCCCCCACTAACAACATTCTGTTACCAGACACCACAGGACACCCTCAGAAGGCCCATGTCCATTCTCTGATGAGTCACAACTGTTTTGGAGGCACAAGGGAGACCTACACTATATTAGGAAGGTGGTCATAATGTTATGCCTGATGTATATTGTTACGTGACAGTCAGGGTCAGGGGGCAGAATTGTCTGTGTATGTGTATTTTCCCTCCTGTTCCTCTCTTCCCTCCTCCTTCTGACTGCTCTCAAGTAAAATCAGCCTAATTAACCTACACCTGTGGAGCACAGCTGGCCAATCATGTAAGGTTCCAGTATAAAAGGACCATTTCTGCAGTGGTCACTCTCTACTCTCTGCACGCTGCTGGTTGTGTGTTCCTGTGTTACACTTTGTTGTTTAAAACTGTAGGGTTGTGGAGTGAGTATGATTGATTTGATGATTTGATGATGATTTGATTAAGCTCTGTTTGTAGATAAGAGAGTCAGGGTTTTGTTTGCGCTTTGTTTCAAGTCCAGCCTCAGTTTAGGACCAGTTTCGTTGTATGTTTTATTTTGGTTTATTTGGCGCAACCACACCATCCCACACTCCTCCACAATTGTATACCTGTATTAGTAGTTTTGCTTAGTCAATAAAACTTTTTTCTTTTTTTCCCCACACGAACTGGCTCCATTTATTTTGATTGTCATGTTTATGTCTCATTGCCCTTCAACCATCTAAGGAGTCGTAACACAAGTGGGGGCTCATCCGGGATCTCTGTGCCTGGCATCACCTTGCCCCCAGCTAGGTCATTACTGAGGATAAAATCAACACCTTTGATGGACAAGGCTGGGGGTACAGCAACCTGGAAACACCCACTGACCAGGGGAGTTTGAACATGGACATTATGCAAAGGTGCAGATACAAAAGTCATTCCAACACCTTGAACAATTGCACTTGAGTGACACGATGAGATGGATGATAAGGGTAGGATGCCTTCTCGAATTATAGACTGGGAGCCCCCTGTATCTCTTAGCATTACTACTGGATGTCAACCTTTTGGATCTAGTGAAACAAAACCATTTAGACTGAATGGTTGTAGTACGCGAGGTGGATTCTGCTGCTTACGCTTCAGAGAAAGGCAGTCAGCGATAACGTGACCCTTATGACAGTAAAAGCACTCTCAAGCTTCACGAGGTGGTGATGGTGGTCTCTTAACCTTGTCAAAAGGCGGGTGACCAGGATCAGGTCTCAATGGATGCGATACTGAACTCCTGTCTGGGCGTAAAGAAGACAAACCCATTTTGATGTGTTAGCACAAATTCGTCAGCCAGCAGCTTTGGACAAGGAAGCCACCTTCTGCTCATTTAAGAACATCACCATTTTTTTCTGATAAGGCACAGTGGGTAGCGCTGGTGCCTCACAGCAAGAAGGTCCTTGGAAGAATCCCTGGGGCGGAGAGGTTTCGATTCTCAGGGCCTTTCTGTGTGGAGTTTGCATGTTCTCCCAGGGTGTATTCACACCTGCCCTGTTTAGTTCGATTAAAACGAACTCAAGTTCGTTTCCTTGCTTGGTTCGGACCTTTTTGACTGGTGTGAATACAATCACTCGAACTCTGGTGCGGACCAAACAAGCGGACCGAGACCCAGCTGAGGAGGTGGTCTCGGAGCGGTTCCTACCGAACCCTGGTGCGGTTCCTTTATGGTGTGAAAGCAGCCCGACCTCGATCCGACCCAAGTTGCAAAAATCTACCTTTTTGGATTTGACGAGCTCCCGTAGTTTTCGCGCATCTATCAAGAAGCGTCTGTGTGTCTGTCTGTCTGTGGCACGCATATGTCGCGAACCGTTGGCCCGATTGATTTGAAACTGGCCAGGTGTCTCGCTACGGGCACGAAGATGTGCACTGCTAAGTTTGACGTTGTTTGGATAAGAAATGTAAAATATATCGGTAAAATAGATTTTCTCCGCTCTAATATTTCCAGTTGCCTGATGACAGTTCTAAATTATTGCGCTGGCTCAAACGCTAGATGGTAACCATGGCAACGGAGACTCAACGTTATTTTACAGTTTACAGACAAAACATGAGTGATTTGATCATCTATCTATAAATCAAGAATTTCTTTTAACTTATTTGGTGAGTTTGTGTCTGTCTGTCTGTCTGTGGCACGCTGATTTGAAACTGGGCAGGTGTCTTTGTGGGGAGGAGACATGGGTCACGACAATGGTCACAACTGAAAAATCTTCTTCAGCTCCCACTATAGGAATACATACTTCCGACGGGCACTGCACTAGTTATGGGAAATGTAGGATAGCCCAGTGACACACACAACAGAGAGAGACACGTGAAGCAAACAAACGCAGGTAGGTTAGGTAGAGATGAGCCGTGGCTTAACCGAGCTCTGAGGAGACACGCTGCCTCCTAGATATCTGGGCAGATGTCCAGATATCTCAAATGCTGGAGAAAACACATAAAAATGCAGAAGTATATAAGATTTTTAGTAAACAAATGAGAGAGAGGGGATTCCAGCGCTCAGTTTATAAACCATATTGCTAGCATAATAAGTAGACCTACAGTACGCAAAGTCTCCATTGTAGCCTATTTACGTGGGACATTTGGCTTCCTTCTTTACCCCGCCTATATGTTTACCAGCCAATGGCTGAACGACCTTAGCACATGTGTTTTTGTTTATAAATTCTGGTCCGGTTGCAATTAATCACAGTGTGAAAGCGAACCGCACTAAAAAAAAAAAAAGAAAAAAAAATTGGTCCGGACCAAAGCAAGTGAACTAACGGACCTTCCTGGTGTGAATACGCCCCCAGTGTTTGGTTTCCTCTGGGCACTTTGGTTTCCTCCCATCATCAAAAAACATGGGTGCTAGGCACCGGGTCAGATTGGCCCACAGTGGCGGCGCGCGGTCGCAGCGGCTCAGGACTAACCCTCCATCCGACCATGTAATTTCGTTATATGATGTATAGTATATGTTGTATAATGACAAATGAAGTACTTTACCTTACCTTCACCTTAAAGCCTTCTAAGAGCGTTAACTGATGAAGGGCTTCAAACCTATTCTTGACCTCATTAGAGGCACACCACTTGTCAAAGAAGACCCCTTTCTCACGGACAAATTCCACAAATGTTTGTCCATTGGTGTTTTTATGATTGTGGAACTTCTGCCTATATGCCTCTGGCACAAGTTCATAAGCATGGAAAATCGCTTTTTTCAACACATCATATTTCAAGTTGTCTTCTAAGGGAAGAGACGACACAACCTCCTGTGCTTTCCCTACTAACTTTGGAGCACTGGAGTAGGATTGTATTCCAATTTTGTATTCCAATAAATGAGCCTTCTGCTTAGCCATGCTACTGACTGACTGAATAGCACTTTTCAAAATAAATGGGTTAACTGACTTAGGTCACTTCATCCTGTGATCATTTGTAAAACCAACTATGTCCGATCAAAGGACGGCAGCAGTGAGACAAGATTACAGATTGTAATTGATTTAACTGATGATTTTAACAACTGTAAGATTTTTTTCTAATTTTTTTTTTAAAATTAGTTTAAGCATTTGTTTATTATCTATAACTAAAGAACATTTAGACATTCATAGGAAGTCTTCAGCTGGCTGACAGGTTCAGACCCAGAAGCTTCTTGATTGCTTGTGAGGTGACAGTGCCAACCACACTGCATCACCGTACACCATTTGTACTTAACACTATTGAGCTTGAGGAAAAAGGAGAAGAATAACATGAGAATAACTAATACACACAACCTTCACATACATAAATCACACTTTTGATAAATAAGAAGACAAAGGAAACATTCAAAATTCACTTTAATCTGAATGCTAATAACTGAAGCAACAGGGGAGACAGAGGAGGTTACATTTGTGACTTGTGGTGTAGCAGCATGGACCCTCAGTACCTGTGCATGCAGACAGCTTAGTTGTTCATTGTGGTTGTATGTGTTTGGTTGGTGGATAAAGGGGTGGAGAATTCACAAGGGCCCCAACCATATAAAACATTCAAGGACGTGCAGATGCATCATCTTCTCTAAGAGTCTGTGACACAGGTAAATATATATGTTTTTTATATGAGCTATCTTATTGGACAGACAGAATTGTTGTGCTACTGTAAACAATAACTAATAACTAATATGTTTTTATGATTCTGTTTGTTGTTGTTGTTTTTTTTGCAGCAAGAGCTAATAAGATAAAAAGAAGTCATCACTTGCCTACAATCAGAAGGTTTGCCTCTATTTGTACTTGTACCTAATGTCAGTGTCAGTTTTCACACAAGGCTTAGTTGTGTTTTATTTTTCACCCCTTTTTTTTGTTTCCTGTATTTTGTTTATATAGTTGTCACTGTAGGTGTGCAGCTTATTAAACACAGTGTTAGCCTATACATCTCTGTGATTACTACATTTTGGACATAGCTGCCTTGTGATTCTGATGAATTTATAAGACCTACTGCTTCCAAGTGGGTAATAATGATGAATTTCACTACTGCCTGACATCCATGCAATAATCTGGGGAACCCTGAAGTGTTCTGCCAGTGTGTGGAGTAGATATGAAGATATTTTGTTGGATAAGTTAAACTTGTACTTCAGACTGGCACTGGTCAGGTGATCACCAAATTAGGATACACCTTTTTTTCCCGGTCGATATCTAAAGCAATAGCTAAAACTTAATGGATCAATCACAAACAATCTGATTGATCGTCTGACTGACAAACCTACTGTACCTCAGCAACCCATGCTGCTCAGTTCCACCTCACTGCACTAAATTTTCTATTTTTTCCACCAGGGAATCATGAGGATTCAGATTGTGTGTTTGCTGCTGCTGCTGCTCGCTGCCACTCTTCTCTGCTTGGAGAAAAAGCCCACAACCAATGGTCGCTACAAAAAGTTTGTAAAACAGCATGTCAATAAGGAGATGAGTGAAAGTCAGTGCAATGATGTCATGCAAGAAAGAAAGATCAACAAAGGTAACAACTGTAAGAAGACCAACACCTTCATCCTAGCTGAAGAGGAAACCGTGAAAGCCATCTGTGTGAGAGGAGAGCGTATTGGTGGAATGACCAAGAGCCGGAAACGCTTTACCATTGTTGTGTGTCAAGTGGAAAAAAAGAAAGGGGTGTCTCCAAAATGTCAGTATAAAGGCAACAAACTCGAAAACAAGAAAATTATAATCAAATGTGTTGGTAAATTACCTGTGCACTATGAAAGAGACATTGATCACTGTGACAACTGACCTGGACATACATTTCTTGTTAACTAAACTCTTGTTTGTATGTGATTTTAATAAAGTCTCATGAAATACGAAGTAGTAGTTGTGGAAAGTATTTTTGTCAATCACTTCAGAAAGTGATTTCAAGCCTTTATTTCTTGTAATTTTGATGATTATGGCGAACAGATTATAAAAACCCAACACTCAGTTCTTGAACCAGAAATTGAATTTTAGATTCATTCATTCATCTTCTATACCCGTTTAGTCCTGTTAAGGGTCTGCTGGAGCCTATCCCAGCTGTCATCAGGCGAGAGGCAGGGTACACCCTGGACAGGTCGCCAGTCCATCGCAGGGCTAACACAGAGACAGACCATTCATACCACACGCACACCTACAGCCAATTTAGAATCACCAATTAACCTAATGAGCATGTCTTTGGATGGCCGGAGAGAACCCACGCAGACACAGGGAGAACATGCAAACTCCACACAGAAAGGCCAGCCAGCCCATGGATTCGAACCGGTGACCTTCTCGCTATGAGGCATCAGTGCTAACCACCTCGCCACTGTGCCGCCCTTGAATTTTAGATGTTGCCCATAATATTATTATTGCTTCATCAGTAAATAGGTTTGACATTTAGCTTGATCAGTATAACCTTGCAGTACTGGAACTTCTACAAATGCATACGGGTTAGGGGTCAGGTCATGTGTGTGCATGCAGTTGTTCTGACGGAGGCAAACATTTCTTACACAAAACTTTTTTGTGGGTGTTTTGTCCTTTGCAAGAGGCAAGGCAAGAACTGAATTTACCATAAACTATAATCAAACATCAGTATATCCATAAACAGGAATGCCTTTTATTGTGTCTGTAAGAATATTTCCAATATGATTCACTGTTTAAAGAAATGAGTCATATTATTCTTGCAACACTGTGTAAAGGTGGGAAACATGCAAAGCCACATTCAGCACCTTACCCGGTAGACAAAGCTGTGGGTGACCATTTCTCAGTCTCTGACCAAACTGCTAGAGCCTTACTCAGAACAGAAGTGACCTGTGTTCCACAGGATGTTGGAGGTTTGAAGTGCCCCCCAAAAAAAGTTCTCAGCTGTTTGCTAATGCAGCACATAGAGGACTCATGCTGCACATAAATACTGCAAATACACTATTGTTTCAGAATTGTTAAAGTAGGAAAGATTAGGAAATGTTTAAATGTATTTTCAAACTTCTTTACTTAGTGTCTCATAGAGCTGAGTTTGTACAATAGCCTTTGTAAAGTGTAGCCACCTATTCCACTATGCCACCCATACATGCGTGGTTGGTATTTTTATTTAGGCTACAAATGTCACTTATGTTTGAGGAAAGACATTGAATGTCAGCTTTTAAGGCAATTCATCCACTGGTTGAGAACAAAATGTTGGACTGTTCATCCATCCACAACTTTTAGATGACTTACTCAGAACAAGATTCAAGAATCAAGAATCCTTTACTGTCATTATGTGAGAACATAACGAAATTTTGTGCAGTAGCTCCTGGCTTAAATAGGCAAAAATAATAAAATAAGATAAAAAGTAAAAATACAGCAAGCAAGCCTTGTAAACCTAATATTGCAATGATTTGTAAAGTGCCCGTGGTGGGCGGTGGGCGGTGTTGGGGGGAGGGTTGACTGTGTGTGTGGGGGGGGGGGGCTGTCTCTCAGTCTGTTGGTTGTGGTTTTGATGTTTCTGTACCTTTTCCATTCAGGAAGAGGTACAAACAGTGGCCTGGGTCGGTGGGGTCTGTCGTAATGCGTCTGGCCCTCTCGTGGGCTCGGGCAGCATACACAGAGTCCAGATCTGGTAGACGACAGCCCACAATCCCCTGCGCTGTCCTCACCACCCGGGCTAAGTCCTTCCTGTTCTGTGCTGTGCAGCTGCCGTACCACACTGTCACACTGAGAAACAGGATGCTTTCGATGGTTGCTCTGTAGAAGTTTATGGGCAGCTGTGAAGAGAGTGCACTCCACTTCAACTTCCTGAGAAAGAAGAGGCATTGTTGAGCTTTCTTCACCAGGTGTGAAGTGTTCACAGTCCAAGAGAGTTTGGAGGAAATGTGGATGCCCAGGAACTTAATGCTGTCCACATGCTCCACTGCCTCCCCATGTAAGCAGAGATGAGCGTGTTCAGTCTTTCTGGTCCTCCTGTAGTCCACTATGACCTTCTTAGTCTTGCTGATGTTCAGGATAAGATTATTCCTGGAGCACCACTAAGTCAAATTCTGGACCTCTCCTCTGTAGAGGGTCTCACCGTTGTTGGATATGAGACCCACCACGGTGGTGTCGTCCACAAACTTCACAACCATATTTGTGGGGTGGGTGGCAGAGCAGTCGTGAGTAAAGAGGGTGAAGAGGGCGGGGCTGAGCACACAAACTTGCGGTGTGCCTGTGTTGAGGATCAGTGAGGCAGATGTGGACTCCCCTATTCTCACCACCTAGGGGCCGGTTGGTGAGGAAATCCCTGATCCAGGAGCAGTGCGATTCTGACAAACCCAGATTGTGAAGCTGTAGGGCCAACATGTCCAGGAGAACAGTGTTGAAGGCTGAACTGAAGTCCACAAATAGCTTCCTAACATAGGTGAGTCATGGCCGTGTGAAGTGCTAGCAAGATAGCATCCTGGCTGACCTGCTGGTCGCTGCGCTTGTAGTTGGTGATGGTCCTGATGCCTTTCCACATATTACGTGGGTTGTTGTCGTTGAAGTGCTCCTCAATGCGCTGCTTGTACCAGTGTTTTGCCAGCTGGATGCCCTTTTTCAGTTCTTTCCGGGCCCTGCTGCAAGCCAGCCTGTCTCCTGATCTATAGGCTGCATCCCGGGCTTTTAGCAGGGGCCTCACTGTGCCATCCACCCATGGCTTCTGGTTAGGAAAGACCATGATTGTCTTTGTGGGCAGGACAACATGAGTACACAAAGATGTGTATTCCTCTAGATCAGACTCCCCAGTCTGTGTGCTCAAAGCAGTCCTGTAAGGCTGAGGAAGCCTCCTCAGTCCAAACCTGGACAGTTCTAATGGTGGGTTTGGTCCTGCAGATCAGAGGTCTGTAGGCAAGGATCAGTTCCACAGAAATGTGATCTGACATTCCAAAGTGAGGAGCTGCTGTAGCCTTGTATGCTCCTGGGATGTTGCAGTAAACCTGGTCCAGTATGTTGTAGTCAATGGTCGGAAAAATTTTAAAGGTTTGCCCCGGTAGGTGGTTACAAACACATACAGCTAACAGCTGACTGTGCAAGAGAAACTTTCTTGTGGGCTTTATGGATCTATGACACTAGTCGACCAGTTGACTTTACTGCTGTATCGTGATGCTTTAAGCAGGAAGTCAACTAGTCGCTTATCACATGACAAAAACAACACAGATACTTCCGAGAAGACAGGTAAGTCAGTCATCGCAGCAAACTAGCAGTGGTTCATGAAGTGTGGAAATACTGCACTTAAGATGAAACCCATTCTACCGTGACATGCAGAATATGTGAGTCAATCCTGAAATACAACAAATGTACTGTTGCAATACACATTCATCTGAAAACACCACGCCAACACCATAACAACTTGTGTTGTTATGGTGTTGGCGTGGTCTACGGCCGACAGTAGCCTATGTTCAAGCTTCAGTTACCTTGCAGAAAAGCCTCCGTAACTTATTTTGTGTGATACGCTACAGTATGTATTTAGGTCAAGGACATAGACTTACAAAGCATTACTTTCTACTGTGTTTTAATGTGTGACGTCATCGACTAGTTGACGTCGACTCGACTTTCACCACATATTAGTCGACTTCAAAAAAAGGGAAGTCGTTCAACCCCTAATCTGCTTACACTATATTGCCAAAAGTATTCGCTCATCTGCTTTTACGCATATGAACTTAAGTGACATCGCATTATTAATCCATAGGGTTTAATATGACGTCGGCCCATCTTTGCAGGTATAACAGCTTCAACTCTTCTGGGAAAGCTTTCCACAAGGTTTAGGAGTGAGTGAATTTTTGACCATTCTTCCAGAAGCGCGTTTGTGAGGTCAGTCACTGCTGATCAGGCACAGAACTTGAGTCAAGTTCTTCCACACCAAACTCTCTCATCCATGTCTTTATGGACCTTGCTTTGTGCACTGGTGCAAAGTCATGTTGGAACAGGAAGGGGCCATCCCCAAACTGTTCCCACAAAGTTGGGATCATGGAATTGTACAAAATCTCTTGGTATGCTGGAGCATTCAGAGTTCCTTTCACTGCAACTGGGCCAAGCCCAGCTCCTGAAAAACAACCCCACACCATAATCCCCCCCATCACCAAACTTCACACTTGGCACAATGCAGTCAGACCAATACTGTGCTCCTGGCAACCACCAAATCCAGATTCGTCCATCAGATTGCCAGATGGAGAAGTGTGATTCTCCACTGCTCTAGAGTCCAGTGGCAGCGTGCTTTACACCACTTCCACGTCATTTTACGTAGCTGAGTTGCTGTCATTCCCAATCACTTCCACTTTGTTATAATACCACTGACTGCTGATTGTGGAATATTTAGTAGCGAGGAAATTTCACTCGACTGGACTTGTTGTACAGATGGCATCCTATCACAGTACCACACTGGAAATCACTGAGCTCCTGAGAGTAACTCATTCTTTCATAAATGTTTGTAGAAGCAGTCTGCATGCCTAGGTGCTTGATTTTATACACCTGTGGCCATGGAAGTGATTGGAACACCTGAATTCAGTTATTTGGATGGGTGAGTGAATACTTTTGGCAATATAGTGTTGGCAATGTTCTATGCCCTTCTATGGTACAACACTGAAACAGAACTTCTCTTTATTACATGCTGTCACACTCTGACCTAGAGTGAGGGTAGGTATGCCAGAAGGCTAACTGAAAAAGGTGTAATTTAACCTTAAAATATTGAAAAAAATGGCAACACTAAGCCCATTTGATGCCAAAGATGAAGTGGTTTATTGTCCTTTAGATACCGTCCACCGAAATGTGAGCAAACAAATACAAAAATGCTGCAGAAAAATATATTTACAATGTACAAACCAAAAAAACCCATTAGTCCACACAGCACCACAGCCCTTCACTGACTCCTGGGCAGTGTGGAACCCTCCATTTAAAGGCTTGGCCCCTCCCACTGGACCATACCACCTTATTGGAATCAATCAAATAATCATTTAACCCCACAGGTCATTTTCCACATTCAATATCATTATCATATGTATTTACAGATATTTACCACACATAACGGCGGTCCTCAACACATTCACTCAAATCCTCAATCCAGAAATGTTTCAACAAACTGATTTCAACCCCACAGTTGGTATGTCTCAGTAAGATGAACTGAGCATGCTCCCTACCAATTACTCAGGCACTATAAAAGACAGCCTGAAACAAGGCTCGGGTCCTTTGTTACGGCCCAGCACCAGGAGACACTGTGGTAAGAGAACAGCAGAACAGCAGAACAGCATAATTAGATATAACTCATGATACTCATGACGGTCCTCAAATAATAATAAAAAACAATACTCAAAACAATAAATGTGTTGTGTATGATTCCGGAAACTTTATGGAACTAAATGGCACAGGAAGCTTACTTGAGCTGTTAAATGTAGCTCTGTGTGTGCACCCACCGAACTACCCATAGCATGCTACCTGGCTAACATGTGGTCTGTGTGCTGGATGATGGTGTGATGTGCTGGTGTGGTGTATTGCCAGTGGCAGGGGAGACTGCCACATTACCTCCCCCCTCTCCTGGCCCAGCCGTGGTGGTCAACCGAGACAGGTAGTCTGCCAACAGGTTTGTCTTGCCGGGCTTGTGCCTGATCCTGAAACAGAAGGGTTGCAGATCAAGATACCATCGTGTGATCCTAGCATTGCGATCCTTCATTGTGTTGATCCAAGACAGAGCTCTGTGGTCCGTTTCTAAGTCGAACTCCCTTCCAAGGAGATAGTAGCGTAAACTCTCCAAAGCCCATTTAATGGCTAAACCCTCCTTTTCAATTGTCGAATACCTGGTCTCCCGGGGTTCCAACTTACGGCTGAGATACAACACTGGTCTCTCCTCTCCCTCGTCCCCTTGTGTCAAAACAGCCCCCAGGCCAGCATCAGAAGCATCTGTCTGGACCATGAAGCGCTTCTGAAAGTCAGGACTACAGAGGATAGGTGATGAACACATGGCATTCTTGAGGGCAGTAAAGGACTGTTCACATTCTGGGGACCATCTAACAGGGTTAGGTTCCCCTTTTCGAGTCAGATTAGTCAGAGGGGTGGCAAGAGTTGAATAGTGGGGAATAAAGTTAGAATACCACCCTACAAGGCCCACAAACGACCTCACCTGCTTCTTGGTGCGTGGACGCTGGGCATTGCGGATGGCCTCAACCTTGTCCACAAGTGGGCGGAGGTGACCCCCTCCAAGCTGGAACCCCAAATATTGGACTTCACCCTTAGCCCACTCACACTTCTGAGCATTGAGGGTCAAGCCGGCCCTCTCAATGCAGGTCAGGATCTGTCTCAGATGTTGGAGATGGTCCTCCCAGGAATGGCTGAAGATGACAACATCGTCAAGGTAAGCAGCACTGAAGGACTCGAACCCTGTGAGAACAACATCCATCAACCTTTGGAACGTCGCAGGCGCTCCATGCAGTCCAAACGGCATTACCGTAAACTGGTACAGTCCTGATGGTGTACGGAAAGCCGTGTACGGCTTTGATGTCTCCTCCAGGGGGATCTGCCAGTACCCTTTGCAAAGGTCCAGCGTGGTTATGTACTTGGCAGCCCCAACACGCTCCACTAGGTCATCTATGCGAGGCATGGGGTAAGCGTCAAAACAGGAGATAGCATTGACCTTCCTGAAGTCAATACAGGGCCGTTGAGAGCCATCCTTCTTAGGCACCATTACCATGGGACTGGACCACTCACTCTCAGATGGCTCTATCACCCCAAGATCAAGCATCTTCTGGACCTCATCCTTCAGGGGCCCCACCAACCGTTCTGGGATGCGGTACGGCCTCTGACGAATGGGAGGAGTATCTGCCCTTTTGAGACGGATGGTGTGCTGGATCCCTGTCGTTCGTCCTGGACCATCTCGGAACAGCCCAGGCATCTCCCGAAACAACATCTGCAACTTCTGCTGGTGTTGTGAAGGCAGGTGCTCAAGATGAGGGTTTTTTGGCTGGAGGAGCTGTTGTAGGTTAGAGTCAGACTCACCATCTTCCTCCTTGACCTGACGCACCAGCGACACCTTGGCAGGCTCACGCTCCTTCCACTCTTTGAGCAGGTTGATGTGGTAGACCTGGGAGACTTTCCCCTTGTCTGGGTGAGCCACCTCGTACGTCACTGGTCCCATCCTCCTCAACACCTCATAAGGCCCCTGCCATTTGGCTAACAGTTTGTTGCTGCTGGTTGGGAGTAAGATCAGGACCCTCTGACCTGGTGTCAGTTCCCTCTGCCGAGCCCTTTTGTCATACCAGCACTTCTGGTCCTGCTGCGCCCTCTCCAGGTGGACCTGGGCCTCCTTATGATACCTCTCAAGGCGTTCCCGCATTTGGAGTACATAAGATAGGATACCTTCTGGTGCTGGTTTCTTGGTGGCCTCCCACTCCTTCCTCAGAAGATCCAGTGGCCCCTGCACTGGCCATCCATAAAGGAGCTCGAACGGGGAGAAGCCAGTTGATGCTTGAGGCACCTCCCTGTAGGCAAACAAGACAAAAGGTAGCCACTTATCCCAGTCATGGCCGGTATCAGAGACAAACTTACGCAGCATCTGCTTTAGCGTTTGGTTGAATCGCTCAACCAAACCATCAGTCTGTGGATGGTATGGCGTTGTCCGTAGGCCTTTAATACCAAGTTCCTTCTGCAGCTGTTTCATCGTGCCAGAAGTGAAGTTGGTAGCTTGGTCCGTGATGATCTCATCTGGCACCCCTAGACGAGAGAAAAGCTGGACAAGTGCACTGATGATCTTGGGTGTCTTTATGCTTCGGAGAGGAAAAGCTTCTGGATATCGTGTGGCATAGTCACAGATCACAAGTATGTACTGGAAACCAGAGCTACTCTTCTCCAGTGGACCAACCACATCCATGGCTATGCGCCGGAAAGGGGTACTGATGATAGGTAATGGGTGTAATGGCACCTGCTTGGCTTTGATGTGTGTGGTGACTTGACAGTCTGGGCATGTGGTGCAAAAATGTTTGACATCAGTAAACATTGTTGGCCAGTAAAACCGTGACCCCAACCTCATGTAGGTTTTCTGCTGCCCTAGATGACCCGCCCATGGTACGGTGTGGGCCAGATGTAATACAAGAGGCCTACAACTGGTTGGTACCACTAAGCGCTTACCGGCATCCCCCATTGCATACAGAATGTCATTTTGAACCATAAACCTTGGACCAGAATCTTGTGTCCCTTCCCCAT
Source organism: Chelon labrosus (assembly GCF_963514085.1). Classification (NCBI taxonomy): domain Eukaryota; kingdom Metazoa; phylum Chordata; class Actinopteri; order Mugiliformes; family Mugilidae; genus Chelon; species Chelon labrosus. The sequence goes on from NC_140358.1 coordinate 5,629,831, forward strand.
CCTCAACCTGCTTGTACAAAATAGACAGAGTAGGATCAGACATTTGCAACTGGTTTATGTCATTGGGAATATCCCAATTGACACTCACAGGCTCGGGATAGATTTCTCCCTTAGTGGGGGTACCTTGCATTTTATCAATGCGACGTTGTCGCCGTGATTTTCTTGGGCCTTTGGAACCACCCTCACACAGATCACCATCAAGATCTGGGAGGGGTTCCAGGCCAGCTTTAACCTGGGACCTTGTTACCATAGCACACATTTCTGCTTTCGGTCGTTTTCCTGCAATTAAATCTTGCAGGATTGGCAAATCCCTCCCCAGGATGCAATCAACAGCTAGATGGTCAATAACCCCCACTTGTAGCAAAAATGCTTGCCCATCCACCACAATGGTAACCTCAGATGTGGGGTAGGGTTTCTTATCCCCATGAACACATTCAATGTCAGCTTTGTTCCCATAATCAATACCACTGTCCATCAGATAGTATTTCTTAATCAGTGACATGGAACTCCCATTGTCTAACAAGGCTAACACCTGTACCCCATTAACAGTAACTGTTTGAAAAGAGGCGTCCTCTGAGCACATGGCACCTGGCTCTATACACACTTCTTTGCGGGGAACATAGCAGTAACCGGACAGTTTAGGTTTTTTTAGAGGGCAGTCTGAGGCCTTGTGGCCAGGCTGCTGGCAGTAGTAACAAATTATTTCCCCACGACTGGTACTAGCCTGTTGGCCATATCTACTAGCCCCCCCAGTCCCCTGACTGGCACTAGCCTGCTGTCCACCTCTGCCGACCCACACTTTCCCTTGAGTCCCATAGTTATTCGACTTCTGACCTTCTTGTCGGCTGTCCCCTTGTCCTCTGTTCAGCTGGCGCTGTTGGGGCCTGGTCAGTACTAGCCTCCGTGCATTGACGTACTGGGTTGCAAGCTTCGCTGCCTCCAAGCCGGTGGTGGGCTCTCGCTCCCTGACCCATGTGCGGATGTCGGATGGAAAGACTCTCAGCAGCTGCTCCAACACGATGGCTTCCCCGATGTCCTCTACGCTGCACTGGTCTGGCTTGATCCAACGTCGATACAGGCCTTTCAAGCGTTGGTAGGTTTCGGTCGGTGTCTCTCCCTGGGGTACAGCTGGATCTCTGAAGCGTTGGCGGTACATCTCAGAAGAAATGTCAAACTTGGCCAGCAGGGCTTGTTTAAGGTCTGGGTAGGAGTCAGACCGCTCTTCATCCATGGCGGAATAGGCCTCCAACGCCTTTCCCGTCAGTAAAGGCACAAGTCTGTAAGCCCACTCAGTCTCTGGCCACGCCCAAGTTCTGGCAATCCGCTCAAAGCGGAGGAGGTAGTTTTCAATGTCCTCACCAAACTGGAATGGAAGCAACTTGGGGTCTTTCCTTGGAGCCGGTACTGGTGGTTGTTGTTGTGGTGCTGGTGCTGCTGAGGGCTGCAGCTGTGGCGGGGTGTGAAGAGTTGTGGGGAGTCCCATTAGAGAGACTGAGCCGCTTGTTGGTGACGGCGGCTGACTGCCAGCGTGAATGGCTGTCCATAGCAGGGACGTGCACAGGAATTTAGAGGGGCAGTTGCTCTGACCTGAAAAAAGGGCACCCCCCCCCAAAAAAAAAAAAATAACAAAAACTCACGGGCTATATGAAGGACTGAGAATAACAGGGTCTTTATTAAAATATATATACACAAAGAGTTAAAACACTGAAATACAGCACTCAATCACCTTAACTACTACTAATAATAACACAGAAAAACATGACTTGAGTCATGAAAATCCCTACATCAATATCCCTATCAATATCCTATCAAGTCACTGATACTGTAGGTTTCTCCAAATTTACATACTAAACATGTAAACTTACAATACCAAAAATAGTGATAGGATTTAACCATTTTGAATAAAATAATTAATGTGATGCATTACTTCCATCATTCATTCTTCTTGCTAAAACGAAATGTGAGAAACTAACTATCAGCAGACATGTAGCTTAGTTTGTCTAATGCCTAAAAAATAGCCTAGGCTATGTGATAACGGGCTGCTTGTCTGCAAGCTATCTGTCTGATTATTTAGGCAAAACGTGGCAAACTCAGAATATAATAATTACCGTATTTTCCGGACTATAAGGCACACCTGAATATAAGCCGCACCAGCTAAATTTGGGGGAAAAGACAGATTGTGCCATAAACCGCACCCGACTATAAACCGCTGGTGTTTTAATGTTTAATTACCGTAAGGGTTTCTTCTAACACGGAGGGGATTGTCGGGACAGAAATGACTGTTTGGAAACGCGAAGCGTCCCATTTATTTACTTTTGACAAACATAAATCTTTCGATCAATCAAACAAAAAATCAATTGATCAAACTTTCACATCTTTGACATTACAAGCAGCATTCGTGCAGTGCACAGATAATACAACGGTGCGCTCCTAGCGCACTTCCTGCAGTCATAGTATCGTAGTGCAGTATAACAAAAAACAAAGCTTACAACGCTTGACGAGGCAATAACGTTAAATGGGTAAATTTAATTTGTTTGTAAAAGTGCTTGCCTGGAACACGGCTGCAAAAGTGCAGTAACCCGGCTGCTCAACTAAATAACCAGCATCTTATTACATCGTTTTCGAAAACAGCCAACACAGCAGTAAAGGTGCAGTAACACGGCCGTTTACTGTATCAAAATAACCAGCCTACTATACCAGAAAAGTCAGTTCTTAATCCTCGTGTCATCGTCCATGACATGATAGTGCGCCCCTGGTGACCGTCCGCCGTTGTATAAGCCGCAGGGTCCAAAGCAAGTGACAAAAGTAGCGGCTTATAGTCCGGAATTTACGGTAATGTGATGCATTACTTCCATCATTCATTCTTCTTGCTAAAACGAAATGTGAGAAACTAACTATCAGCAGACATGTAGTTTAGTTTGCCTAATGCCTAAAAAATAGCCTAGGCTGTGTGATAACGGGCTGCTTGTCTGCAAGCTATCTGTCTGCTGAACGTGGCAAACTCAGCCTGGATTTATGAAGATTTTAATTCATTTAATAAAACTTGATGATGATGATCGTTCGTTTGTTATACATCACAAACTCACCTTCTCCGACAACGTTGAGTCGTCTCACCCGACAACCCTATCTTTTACTGTCTATGCGACAACCTCGACGTGCTCCTACTAGGGCCGCTGCCGGTCGCGTGCAGCGCTGCAGCCACGTAAACAGAGTTTGCCCCTACTGACTTTCACTTTCGGTGTCCGAATGGAAGTGAATGAGGCTTTGCGATTATTTATTTTTTTATCTAGGCCTACGTGAAATTCTGCATCCATTGTACAATTTTTTTTTTTCCCCCCTCAGAAGGGCAACGTGAGTCGAGAAGGACATATGGGCAGTTGCCCGAGCAACCTGAGCAACCCCCCTGTGCACGTCCCTGGTCCATAGGCCTCGGAGTTCCCCCAATATCGCATCTTCCCTGTCCCTCTGAGCACCCATAAACTGACGTAGCAGGGTGGCCATCTCCTGCTGTGGCGACGCGGCACGGGAAGGCTGGGATAAGGGCTCCTCCTCATACTCATCCCGATCAGTCTCCCATTCCTCGCCCTCTGTATTAGGTTTGGCTGGTTCAGGTTCTATTTTAAGTTTGGCTGTCTTGCTCCTGGTTTGTATTTTCCTTTGGCTCCTCCTAGGGACCTGTCGGCTGGCCATCCCACCGCTGCCACCAAATGTCACACTCTGACCTAGAGTGAGGGTAGGTATGCCAGAAGGCTAACTGAAAAAGGTGTAATTTAATCTTAAAATATTGAAAAAAATGGCAACACTAAGCCCATTTGATGCCAAAGATGAAGTGGTTTATTGTCCTTTAGATACCGTCCACCGAAATGTGAGCAAACAAATACAAAAATGCTGCAGAAAAATATATTTACAATGTACAAATAGTGATGGCCCTCTGACACCCGAGGCTCCGACACATGCGCCGTAGCTCATGAAGCAATTGACCTTTGGCTAAGCCCCGCCCTAGAATGTAGATTGACCAATCACAGCCAAGAGAGCTCCCACAGGGGTCCGACACTTTCTCCACAGCGCTCCATTGACTTTAACGCAGGCGTCTCATATTTTCGGTCTCGGCAGGCTATACTGTCGGTATATATCCAGCATCCAGGGTATGGATAAGCCCAATGATGTGTGCGTGTAACAGGTGTGTAGATTTAATGTGCTTATATTTCACCAAAATCCACCTTTGTTCATATTTTTTTACGTATTTATCCTTTATTGTGAGTTCATTTGAGGGGGATTTTATTTTGTTAAATGTGCTTTTATTTTGACAGTCACGGATGTTGGTACATGTAGTGATTTAGCGCCACTTTCCTCAGTTGCGTTACGTTTCGCTGAGGAAAGGTAAGCTTACGTTAATGCTCCTGAAAGTAGAGGGTAAAACATGTAAATAACTTGTACGGAGCTAAAAAAAAAAAAACTTACGTGGACAATTAAAATTGTCGCGCATTGTTGGAGTACTTTTTATCGTGTGTGTGTATAATGTAGATGTATTTTGTTGTGTGCAGCACTTTTAAGAAGTATGCTAACTACCGATCTCTGGTTAAGCTAAGCTAGACGGTTTCTCATAGAGGTTTTGCGCTCTGCTCTTTTCTTTTGAAGGTCTAAATGTTAATCCCTGTGATAAGGAGTTGCGGTACTAACATTAACGTGTTTTTGCACAGGTATGTAATCTCCCTCTTTCTGTTTTGTGTCCTTCATTTTTGCGTTTATTTTTTAATACACATTGTTCGTGTTACAACTCGTGTTAACATTGATATTGTTAATTCACACGAAGTAATGGTAAAATTGTCGCCAGGGACTTATTAAATTAATAGTATATCTTTTTTTTTTATTTATTTTTCTATGAAATTGGAACATTCTGTAAAACAGAATTACCCACGTGTCATCAGTTGCGTTACGTTTCGCTGAGGAAAGGTCTAAATGTTAATCCCTGTGATAAGGAGTTGCGGTACTAACCACTGTTCCCTCTAAGGTGTTTTACTGCGCAATTGCGCACTGCCCCCCACCTCTTTGCGCAGAAGACAAAAAAAGTTGCGCACTCGAATATCCCAGACTAGTTTTTTTTTTTTTTTTTCTCCCCGTGTGCTTCGAATTCTGAAATTTATTACCTAAACCGTGTGGGCGTTTATCACTGCAGTGAGTGACAGGTGACAGGGTGCTGTCAGCCAGTGATCATTAAAAAAAAAAAAAACATGCCCACGAGGCGCTGCCCAGCCAATACGCAGCGGTTGTTTAGCTTGACAGCCAATCAATAACTCTGATGACGAGTAGCCGCTGTTGTGGCATTGTTGTTATTAGCAATAGCATTCAGTCATGGCTAAACGGGAGGGAAGTGAGACTGCCGGCGGAAAGGTGAAGAAAAAACGTGTGTCGTTTAAAGTGGAGTGGCTGTCACAGTACATAAATACGGACGAGGGAACACTGGTGAAACTCAGCGACATTTTTTCTTTCTCAACCGAGACTGGAGTCGTTTGCAAGACGTGCAGTGACGCAAACGTAAAAGGCGAGTTTTCAGAGGGGAAAGTGTGGAGTGACTGGAAGCTAGACTACCTCAAGCGACATGTTGGAACAAAAGTACATTTGCATGCTGTTAACAATGTAAAAAGACGAAAGCAGGGGCTTGGGATTGGATCGTTACTCCAAGAAAGCGCGGAGGAGCGGCAGAAGAGAAATGAACTGTCACTCAAGAAAAAGTCAGATCCAGAGCAAATCAAAATTCTCATTGACGATGTTCTACTTGCCATCAAAATGAACGCATCGATGTTAGCTGTTCAACAAATCCACGACCACATGGCAAAATATGTGAGTATACCAGAACACTGGAGGAGCAAAAATTACTCCTTTGAATTTGCTGAGTCAATCAATGCAGTTGTACAGAATGAGACTATGTGCAGTATCCGAAACGCCCCATGGCATACTTTGATCATTGATGAGAGCACAGACGTAACACTGCATAAAATGCTAGTGATGTATTTCAAATACAGAGAGGAGAATGACCTCAGTTGCAAAACTGTGTTTGGTGGCATCATTCAATTGAAGGCATGCACTGCTCATGATCTTGTGAAGGCAATCACAGACTTCTACTCCAGCCATGAACTAGACCTGCAGAAAATGGTGATGCTGACCTCTGACGGTGCTTCAGTAATGCTTGGAAAGCACAATGGTGTAGCAGCTTTATTAAAGCAGCAAATACCCCACCTCACAGAACAACATTGTGTGGCCCACAGGGAGGACTTGGGCATTGATGATGCTTGGAAAGATGTTCCCTTAATGCGAGATGTGGAAACTCTTCTAAGAACTATATATTCCATTTTCTCAAGATCATCAGTGAAGAAGTGCAAATTCAGAGAACTAGCTGAGGTTCTCAATGAGGAAACGCTGTCATTCAGGCCTCTGAATGAAGTCCGTTGGCTGTCACGCCAACAAGCTGTGAATGCTGTTCTGCGAAACTACACTGTCCTCAAAGAATACTGCAGAGCACAAGCAACTGACAATGGAGATCCAGTGGCAAAATACTGCTACAAAAAGCTGAGTGATCCAAAGTACAAGGTTACTCTCACTGCTCTTGGAGATGTGTTACGTGAACTGGCAAACTTGTGCCTTTCTCTTCAAAGACGCAACCTGACTGTGATGGAAGGACACTGCTATGCAAGAGCAAAGATTGAGAAGCTGCGTGCCCAGTACTTGGAGAATACACCTCAGTGGAGTGACCGTGTCATGGAGGTGATAAGGGCTTCAGAAGCTGATGGGGACATTACCAAGGACATTACTCAGTTTATTTCAAAGCTGTGTGATCACTTGGATGCTCGTTTTCCAGTGGATGGTTTGAAAGAGTGGTCTGCATTCGACATTGAAGTCCTGTGCACAGATGTCAGTTTTGATTATGGAACCACAGACATTGCAATGCTAGCACAAAAGTATGAGACCATTCTCCACCCAGAGTCTATGGATGACATCAAGCATGAATATGCTGATTTCAAGTACATAGTGAAACAAAAACACAAACAAGGGTCAATTAAGACATTCTCTGACATGGTGGCTGCAACACTAAGATGTGAGGAGCTGAAGGAGGTCTCACAACTTGTGGACATTTGTGATACATTTCAAGCATCCAGTGCTGACTGTGAACGAGGCTTTAGTTTGATGAATCGCATCAAGACCAAATCCAGAAATCGCCTTGAAGTGACACATCTGGACCAGCTGATGCGAATAAAGTCAAGGCAAGAAGAAGATGGTGCTGCTATCAGTGTGGACAAAGTCTACAACCACTGGAGAAGTGAGAAGGACAGGCGGGAAAAATAAGGTGATATTTTATTCCCTGTCATCAGATTATATATGTTCATATTGTCTCACTCATTAATAATTATCCTCTATGAAAATTAACCATTAGTATTAAGTGCTAATATAATCAGCTGTCTGTGTGTTTTTATTCTTTGTTTTTCAGAATAAGGCCAAAGGAGCAAAGGAGGTCTTTCACTGGACACAGTACAACTCTGTGGATTGCTGTGGACATTGGACAGTGTTTCCATCCATTACAGTTACAGTTCATTACAATTTTGCAAGCTCTCACACACACAGACACACACATGCACTGTGGTCTGTAGTGCAACTACAATTTAAGTTTTTGCCCTAGATTTTTATTACTGTTCATATCAAAAAATGCTTCTGTGTCAAGAGTAGGGATGTCACAATTACTTGTTTTCACAATTAATCGTGATATTAAACGCCACAATTAATTAATCGTAAAGGTTCCTAAATACCGTCACTTTACGAAAAAGATTATGTCGGATCTATATTGGCAGATGTGGCGCAAAAATAAAGGTAAATGCACAGATACTGGTCCACTTAACTAACGTAACAATGAATTGGTAGGAATTTAAATGTTAGCGTGTCATTTTTAATTTAAAAAAAAGCAAAACAAAACAAAAAATGATTAAAATAAATGCAAACATTTGGTATAGATAACAATTTATGACCTGAATATTTCAAACATTTCCCCTGGGGATTAAGAATTGGTCATATATTAATAGATACTTGAAATATTTTGTGTAAACAATGAGTAATGTAATTATATTTTGACTATATTTGATTTTACACATTCATAGTGTTGTGAAATTAATTAATGCATAATAATTGTGATAATCGTAACACCGTGATTATTACTCTGACAATAATTGTACCAAGAAAATGTATAATCGTGACATCCCTAGTCAAGAGTTGATGACACCAACTTAGTTATTTTTTGACATAATTGTTCATATGGCAATAAATGCTAAATCAATTTTGCCAAAACAATATTGTATTTTGTTTTCATTAACTGTGACCTAGATATGGAGTAGCCTAGGTAATGTTGTCAAAATGATCTGTTATTAATCGTTATAGTAATAGTCAAAGGAGGTCTTTCACTGTACACATGACAGTACAACTCTGTGGATTGCTGTGGACATTGGACAATGTTTCCATCCATTACAGTTACAGTTCATTACAATTTTGCAAGCTCTCTCACACACACTCACACAGACACACACATGCACTGTGGTCTGTAGTGCAACTACGATTTATGTTTTTGCCTGAGATTTTTATTACTGTTGATATCAAAAATGCTTCTGTGTCAAGAGTTGATGACACCAACTTAGTTATTTTTTGACATAATTGTTCATATGGCAATAAATGCAAAATCAGTTTTGCCAAAACAATATTGTATTTTGTTTTCATTAACTGTGACCTAGATATGGAGTAGCCTAGGTAATGTTGTCAAAATGATCTGTTATTAATCATTATAGTAATAGTCAATTGTATTGATATTTGGAGTTGGAGAGGTGAGGCCATAGCACCGGCATGTGGACGTACTGTCGCTCACAGTTGCTCAAGCAGGTCATCAGGGGAGTTGAATTTCTGCTCAGGAGTTTTAAAAATTAGAGGGAACATTGGTACTAACATTAACGTGTTTTTGCACAGTTGGAGGAACAATAAATTCCTGGCCGACAGTGAAGTGTCCTGTCTCATTTTTGAACCAACCAAGACACAACGCAGAGATCGTAGCAGAACAAGTGTTGAGCCAGACCGGCTACACGCGCAAAACCCTGTGGAGCTACCCAAAACATCACCGTTACAGCTTAAGTTGCATAGTTGTTGATACGCTAGCACACGCTGAAGAAATACAACGTTATACGTGCGTAACGTTAGTCCGTTTGCTTCGTAATAACGATTATAGAAGTGAATAGAGACGTACCCAGCTTTGCATGAACAGTGTTGCTCCTTGATATTGATACCAGAGCCTTATAGATAACCAGAAAACCACAGCCCAGAAGAGAATGTCGGACGTAGCAACAGTAACTAAGGGGGGCGGGGCTTAGCCAAAGGTCAATTGTATCGAACCACTGTGCCGAGGCGTGCTTCGGTCACGTGACTAGTGACGTTTGAAGCACTTGAGTGACGTTCGAAGCAGTTCAAGTGCTTCGAATGCTTCAGCGGCAAACGAATCACCTGAGGGGTTCGGTTTGTCATGTGAATCACCTGGTGGGATCGAGTGTGTTTCGGGATATCACGGATACCCTATCCCTATTTAATGGTGCTCATTTGAATGCTTCTTTGCATAGTACGTTGGTTTGTTGCTGTAGTTGGAGTGAGTTGCGTATTTTGTGGAGATAGATCGTAAGATTCAGAGAGAAATAGATAAATACATAGCACTAGATTGATAGATAGACATAGTTAAATAGATAGTCCTAAATAGCGTTATATATAGATAAGACAGAGAGAGAGAGATACAGATACGATATAGATATATAGTCAGAAGTGCGTGTATAGTTTTGGTTGGGACAAATCACGTGTTTTGTGAGGTATGAACCATTTCACTGCTTCATTCAGAAACCCTGTCACTGGTTTGGTTGTCTCGGCTCTTCGGGAGAGATGAGATGAGTCTTCAGAGCAAATAATGAGTCAAGAGAGATTTGGTTTGACACTGTTGCATTCAGTACAAATATTCTCTAACACTACTAAACCATGATACCAAGAGCAGATGAAAATAGTTGATGTAAGCGCTGAAACATAAACATTAGTGTAAATTAGCAAAGGTTCATAGAGTGTAGCAGTGACGTAATCAAAATGGTCCACCGACAACGGTGCTTCATTAATGAGGTTCGTGGTTCACTGTGAAATCACCCGTACACCGGTCTTTCGTCAGCGAAACAAGGGTTCGATTCCCGTCTGTTCTTTATTATTTATTTTATTGTTATATGTATATAATTTTCTTGTAATAAACTTTAAACCACATATCCATATAATGTAGTCGAATAGGAATGTGCATGGCAAATCAAGTCCCATTCAAGCATGAACCTGTATGACACGTCTCCATTGCACTACATTTTATTGTCCACTAGATGTCCTAATAGAGCACTGTGTCACTGAAGCTTCGAGTAATGAACCTTTTTTTGAATCACGTGTCGAGGCTTCAACAAAGCCTCGATTGCCCATCACTATGTACATACCAAAAAAACCCATTAGTCCACACAGCACCACAGCCCTTCACTGACTCCTGGGCAGTGTAGAACCCTCCATTTAAAGGCTTGGCCCCTCCCACTGGACCATACCACCTTAATTGGAATCAATCAAATAATCATTTAACCCCACAGGTCATTTTCCACATTCAATATCATTATCATATGTATTTACAGATATTTACCACACATAACGGCGGTCCTCAACACATTCACTCAAATCCTCAATCCAGAAATGTTTCAACAAACTGATTTCAACCCCATAGTTGGTATGTCTCAGTAAGATGAACTGAGCATGCTCCCTACCAATTACTCAGGCACTATAAAAGACAGCCTGAAACAAGGCTCGGGTCCTTTGTTACGGCCCAGCACCAGGAGACACTGTGGTAAGAGAACAGCAGAACAGCAGAACAGCATAATTAGATATAACTCATGATACTCATGACGGTCCTCAAATAATAATAAAAAACAATACTCAAAACAATAAATGTGTTGTGTATGATTCCGGAAACTTTATGGAACTAAATGGCACAGGAAGCTTACTTGAGCTGTTAAATGTAGCTCTGTGTGTGCACCCACCGAACTACCCATAGCATGCTACCTGGCTAACATGTGGTCTGTGTGCTGGATGATGGTGTGATGTGCTGGTGTGGTGTGGTGTATTGCCAGTGGCAGGGGAGACTGCCACACATGCCAAAATCTTTATGGAGCCATGATGATCCATTTAGATGCTCTTGCTATTTGGATCCTGTACTTCAAAGAAGGAATTAACAATATCATCCATTTCTTTTTAGATAGATTTCTGGCTGTTTGTACAATAATGAAATACAGTACACTGATACAACATTAACATGTTGACCTGGCCTCCAAATTCACTAGATCCCAAACTGGTCAAGTATCTGTGGGATGATCCACAGAGGCCCCCTCTCCTCAACCCATAGGAGCCAAAGACCCCCACTGACAACATTCTGTTGCCAGACACCACAGGACACCCTCAGAAGGTCCATGTCCATTAGCAGACCTGCCAACATGTACGCATTTTTCGTATTCGGCACGCATTTTGACCCTTAAGTACGCTTGTACGGTTCGCTGCTCTCTTGGTACGCATTTTGTTGCACCTCGCATTTCGCCGGTTTCAGTTTCTAAACTTTCTATGCAATCTATGACGTTGATTCTGCCACTGAGCCACAGCGTGTAAGTGGAGTGAAAAGCTTTCGGCCAATCAGAGCGCTGCATTTTAACCCTCCGCCCACCTGCCCCTCTTAGCCAAATGCTTCGTGCGTAGAGTTCATTCACAGTGCCTAAAGCAAGCCAGGCTGGCCGGATAACTTGCAGGCTTGCGTGCTATGGCTGAACCGCCGGGCAACAGGTAACGAACACGGTAGCCTACTACACACAAACACTTCCCAACCCCCCCGAAACATACCGTAATTTCTGGACTATAAGGCGCACCTGAATATAAACCGCACCAGCTAAATTTTGGGGAAACTACAGATTGTGCCATATAGGTAGTGATGGGCAATCGAGGCTTTGTTGAAGCCTCGACACGTGATTCAAAAAAAGGTTCATTACTCGAAGCTTCAATGACACAGTGCTCTATTAGGACATCTAGTGGACAATAAAATGTAGTGCAATGGAGACGTGTCATACTGGTTCATGCTTGTATGGGACTTGATTTGCCATGCACATTCCTATTCGACTAGATTACATGGATATGTGGTTTAAAGTTTATTATAAGAAACTTATATACATATAACAATAAAATAAATAAAAGAGAACAAATGGGAATCGAACCCTTGTTTCGCTAACGAAAGACCGGTGATTTCACAGTGAACCACGAACCTCATGAGTGATGCACCACTGTCGGTGGACCATTTTGATTACGTCACTGCTACACTCCATGAACCGTTGCTAATTTACACTAATGTTTATGTTTCAGCGCTTACATCAGCTATTTTCATTTGCTCTTGGTATCATGGTTTAGTAGTGTTAGAGAATATTTGTACTGAATGCAACAGTGTCAAACCAAATCTCTCTTGACTCATTATTTGCTCTGAAGACTCATCTCATCTCTCCCGAAGAGCCGAGACAACCAAACCAGTGACAGGGTTTCTGAATGAAGCAGTGAAATGGTTCATACGTCACAAAACACGTGATTTGTCCTAACCAAAACTATACACGCACTTCTGACTATATATCGATATCTTATCTGTATCTCTCTCTCTCTATCTTATCTATAACGCTATTTAGAACTATCTATGTAACTATGTCTATCTATCAATCTAGTGTTGTCTAACTATGTAACTAATTTATCTATTTCTCTCTGAATCTTACGATCTATCTCCACAAAATACGCAACTAACTCCAACAACAAACCAACCTACTATGCAAAGAAGCATTCAAATGAGCACCACTAAATAGGGACAGGATATCCGAGATATCCCTGAACACACTCGATCCCACCAGGTTATTCACATGACAAACCGAACCCCTCAGGTGATTCGTTTGCCGCTGAAGCATTCGAAGCACTTGAACTGCTTCGAACGTCACTGAAGTGCTTCAAACGTCACTAGTCACGTGACCGAACCACGCCTCGGCACAGTGGTTCGATACAATTGCTTCATGAGCTACGGCGCATGTGTCGGAGCCTCGGGTGTCAGAGAGCCATCACTACATATAGGGTTCCCGCGAGTCTTAAAAAGTCTTAAATTTGATAATGCCAATTTAAGGCCTAAAAAACTCTTAAATACGAGCATATTTTGCATCGTAGGTCTTAAATTACATTTCGTCAAGTCCGTGTGTTCTGTGTAGTTCTTTATTAAATATAACTATTAGCAGTACGCCGAAATTAAACTACAAATGAGACCTGGAAGTGGAATCCGGTGTTCAGCCCGGTTTGGAATGTGTTGCTGCTCCGGGTATGGTCCGGTCGTACAGCGCAGGCAAAGCGGGGAGATTTTATCGTCACGTAACATTTGTTAGCGTTATGTATTTTTGCCTCCTTTTGGATTCGAGACTTCTTCTGTCACATGAACCTTGTTGTCAACTTGGGAAATGGGCAAAATGTAAGTTTAATGAAATGCTGGCTTTGTAACATGGAGTTGGAGAGAAGCTTAGCCACGTTTGCTAGTAGTAGCAGGCAGGAGACGAAGTGGAGGGATTTATGCACAATACATTTAGTAAACAGAATCATATATATAAAGCCAGGTCTCACGGCATATTACAGAACACTATAATAACAGATAATAAAACGTTCGTGGCTTGTAGCCTTCACCTGCGTCCACGGAAATGGCCTTATGTAAAAAAAAAAAAAAAAAAAAAAAAGACGGATTAAAGAGTGACACGCTGAACTAAGCAATGAAAACAAAGGAGGCGCCGCAGTGTGGTGTGAATTGGTAATGCTCCATGTAAAACTGGAAAACGCTGAACAATCCTTATGAGGCCTCATCATCATAAAGTGACATGACGGGGGGGGGGGGGCGATGTGGGGGGGTTGTACTCATAAAATTTCTTCAAGGTTGGCAGGTCTGCATTAGGGGTGGGCGATACTGAAAATTGTGGTATCAATCCGATAGCAAGTAAATACAGGGCCAGTATTGCCCTGTATTTCAACTTTTTACTTGAAATTTCATGTTAACACACAGCAGTTAACATGCTACAGTAATAGCACAGAACTGCATGACTAGTAGTAGATAGGAAGTTACAGGGCAAGAGCTCTGTGCCAGAGAAAAGGAAGTGGAGGATGCGAAAGAGAAGAGAGAAGAGGACATATGTTTGGTGCATTGTCCCCCAGCAGCCTAGGCCTATAGCAGCATAACTAAGGGTTGGTTTAGTCCAGCCCTAACTATAAGCTTTATCAAAAAGGAAAGTCTTAAGCCTGACCTTGAAAGTAGAGAGGGTGTCTGCCTCCCGAACCCAAACTGGGAGCTGGTTCCACAGGAGAGGAGCCTAATAGCTGAAGGCTCCTCTCTACAATCAGACAATCAGGTCCTTAAGATACGATGGAGCTAGGCCTTTAAGGGTCTTATATGTAAGGAGGAGGATTTTAAATTATTCTAGATTTTAAAGGGAGCCAATGAAGAGAAGCTAAAACTGGAGTAATATGATCTCATATTGTGTGTTGTAGTGTCATACACAGGACTGCTTTAACTGTGTGCCTGTCAGGGTCAAATATAGAACAGTACCAGAGCTCCATCTGGTGGTAGATCAGATAACTCTTTTTCTACCAAATATCTGTGTATTTCAGATATCAAGCCAAAAACATACCATCAAAGTAGTTTGATGTTTGTTGTTGTTGTTGTTGTTGTGACTGTGCAGACTCTCACCTATATCCATACATTAACGTGAATACTTCACATGACAAGTGGAAACATTTACCTACTAGTGGTCCAAGGGAAAATGTCAAGAGGCCCCCACTAACAACACTGTATTGCCAGACACCACAGGACACCCTCAGAAGGCCCATGTCCATTCTCTGATGAGTCACAACTGTTTTGGAGGCACAAGGGAGACCTACGCAATATATAATGTCATAATGTTATGCCTGATGTATATTTATAGGTGTTGAACTGCCTTGCAGTTGCTGATGCTGTTGCATATTTCCAGACATCATAGTTTTGTCTACTTTCATTACTAGATGTAATTCTTAATGTATAACATCAGATCAGACACTCACTCTGCAAAGTTGCGTTCATAATAAGATTCTTTTTCACCACAACTGTATGATCCTCTATATGTAGACCAAAAAATATACATGTATAGACAGTTGTATTGCAAACTTTCACGGTTTCATGCTGCACATAAATACTATAAATACACTATTATTTCAGAACTGTTAAAATACATCTTAAAAGTGACAATTAGGAAATGCTCATAATTTCAAGGTCAAGGTGTCTTTATTTGTCTATCTTGAGAGAAATTTGTCTTGGGCAGAGGGGTCTGCTGCACAGACAACACATTCAACATATTTCACTCATGCATCCAGAATTAATAAAAAGAAACGCACAATTACATAATAGACAAAAATACATAATCACCGGGATCAAGTAAAAAGTGCATTCAAGCATCTCCTAACCTCAGACTCTCTTTCTGTCCATCCTGAGCAATCTGCTCATGAATGAGCTTCACTGACAGTGGGATGAAATACTGATTAAATCTTTTGTTTTAACATAGAGGAACTCTGTACATCCTTCCTCATTCGAGTTACTTTCCAAACTTCTTTTGTACATAGTGCCTCATAGAGATTAGTTTGTACAATAGCCTTTGTAACAGCAAGTGTAGCCACCTACATTGGTCAAGCTGTATACATAGATGGTGACTGATGGTTTGTCTTTGACCACTTTTAAGAATAATGATTCACAGCGTACGTGACAACATCACATGTGGCTGATATGAGAAAGAAAGGTGTTGCAGGTCTCAGCTGACTCATTTTGGCTTGACCTTTACTTTGTCATCTGTATAGTATGAGTTTATGGTACACATTACAATCATGACATTTGTTGAATTTACAGTTTGTGTAGGACTGAAAAGTCCTTCTTTAGACTCATACACATTTATCTGCAGTTTTCCAACATCTGCATCATCAGAGAGAAGAATCTACTGAGCCCCTTTTGACAAACACTCTCTGTGATACAGCTGTGTAACCTTCTGTTCCAGTTGTAAAACACAAGGTCTGTAAAACCAACTATGTCTGATCAAAGGATGGCAGCAGTGAGACAAGATTACAGAATGTACCTGATTTAACTGATGCTTTAAACAACTGTTTTATTTTTTGATTAGTTTAAGCATTTGTTTATTATCTATAACTAAAGAACATTTAGACATTCATACGTTGCTTGTGCTTGTGAGGTGACAGTGCTAACACCACTGTGCTCCATTTGTACTTGACCCTATTGAGATTGAGGAAAAAGGAGAAGAATAACATGAGAATAACTGATACACACAACCTTCACATACACAAATCACACATCTGATAAATAAGAAGACAAAGGAAACATTCAAAATTCACTTTAATCTGAATGCTAATAACTGAAGCAACGGGGAGACAGAGGAGGTTACATTTGTGACTTGTGGTGTAGCAGCATGGACCCTCAGTACCTGTGCATGCAGACAGCTTAGTTGGTCATTGTGGTTATGTGTGTTTGGTGGTGGATAAAAGGGGGTGGAGAATTCACAAGGGACCCAACCGTATAAAATATTCAAGGACGTGCAGATGCATCATCTTCTCTAAGAGTCTGTGACACAGGTTAATATATGCTTTTATATGAGCTATCTTATTGGACAGAGAGAACGAGAGTTACGTATGTAACTACGGTTCTATGAATCCTGGATGACCGCCAGAGGCGGTGCTTCAGCACTGAATGTCTCCATCTCGCGCATGCGCAGGTCGAGTGTTTATACCAACAGAGTCACCTGTGACCCCCGATGACACCGGCTAACCTATATCTTCCGGTGACATCAGAGGATCTGTTCCTGCAGAATCTTCTCGCGAAACCACAAGGATTCTGAGTGACAGAACGCTCTGGCGGTCATCCAGGATTCATAGAACCGTAGTTACATACGTAACTCTCGTTCTATTTCATCCTTACTGACCGCCAGAGGCGGTGCTTCAGCACTGGATGACCCATAACGACAAAGTCACGAGGAATGCCAATACATACCTCAATGAGAGGAGGCAGTAGAGGTGGGCAACAGGGCCACACCCAGCGGATGGGGAGTGGCCACATTCACCCGATAGAATCTGGAGAAGGTAGTTGGTGATGCCCACGATGCTGCATCACAGATGTCCTGCAGGGGCACGCCTCTCAGAGCCGCCCATGATGTAGAGACAGCCCTAGTAGAGTGGCACCTCACCCCAGATGGCGGGGGGCGACCACTGTGTCTATATGCCTGGGTAATGACATCCACAACCCAGTGCGACAATCGCTGTTTGGAGAGAGCGCAGCCTTTCCTAGGACCACCATGACAAAGGAACAGCTGTTCTGACCGTCTCATGCTTGCGGTCAAAGATACATAGACTCTCAGAGCCCGCACAGGGCACAACAGTCCTAACCCGTCCTCCCCTGCAGGGGGAATAAACTGTGCCAGGTGGATAGGTCGGTTAAGGTTCGACGATGACAGAACCTTGGGAAGAAAAGCCGTATTCGGCCACAGAGTGACCCCCGAGCCATCTGAGTTCCATCTCAGACATGAATCACTCACAGAGAGAGCATGTAGCTCCCCAACACGCTTCGCTGAAGTGATGGCGAGGAGAAAAGCAGTCTTAGCAGACACCCACTTCAGCTCTGCCTGCGCCAGGGGCTCAAAAGGAGGCAGACACAAAGCGTCCAGCACCAGGGGCAGATCCCATGCTGGAGCTCTCTGTGCCTGTGGGGGTCTTAACCTCAAGGCTCCCTTTAGAAAAAGTGACACGAGTCTTTGGCCCCCCACGGTGTTGCCATCAACCCGGGCATGTCGAGAGGAAATGGCTGCCACGTATACCCTCAGAGTAGCCGGGGACCGTCCGCCATCCAAAAGTGACTGTAAAAACTCCAGAATTTTCGGAATTGTACAGTGCACGGGGTCCTCACCCCTGCTCGAACACCATACAGAAAACAGCCGCCACCTGTTCTCATACTGCAACCGGGTAGAAGGCGCCCTAGCATTCAGTATGGTATGTTGGACAGTGTCCGAACACCCTGTCAGCAGCGGGTCGGGCCCTGCAGTGGCCAAACCCAAAGCTGCAGGCGCTGAGGGTCGGGATGCCAAATCCGGCCCCCTAACTGAGACAGGAGATCCATCCTGTCGGGGAGACGCCAGGGTGAGCTGCGGCAGAGCCTGTGCAGCAGAGGAAACCATGTCCTCCCCGGCCAGAAGGGGGCTACCAACAGCAGCTTGTGGCCCTGCTGGAGGACCCTCTGCAGTACTTGAGGAATCAGAGGGATTGGTGGAAAGGCATAGAGAAGACTCTCCGGCCAATCGTGGGCGAGAGCATCCTGGCCCAGAGGGCTGGTCTCCCCTGTCAAGGAGAACCAGAGGGGGCAATGGGTCGACTCCTCTGTGGCAAAGAGGTCCACCTCTGCCCTGCCAAAAACGTCCCAGATGTTGAGCACCACCCCGGGATGAAGCCGCCACTCCCCCGGTGGAGGCTTGCCACGGGATAGGAAGTCTGCGGTCCGGTTCCGTTCTCCCGGCAAGTACATCGCCCTCATGCTGGCTAGGTGGGGAGCCGCCCACAACAGGAGGTCCCGGGTCACCTGCAACAGCCGTGCTGACCTGGTTCCCCCCTGGTGGTTTATGTGAGAGACGGCTGAGACATTGTCCGTCCGTACTAGCACATGCCTCGCTCTCAGGAACGGAAGAAAAGACTGCAGTGCCATGTGCACTGCCCGAAGCTCCAGCACGTTGATGTGCTCCGAGCGGTCCCGTGCAGGCCACAGCCCGCGAGCTGTCCGGTTCTGCCACACAGCACCCCACCCTGAGAGGGAGGCGTCCGTTGTGACAGTCTCCCGACGGGATGCAATAGAGCCCATGGGCATGCCCCGAAGGAGAAATGACCTCTCCCTCCATGGAGCCAGAGCAAGGAGGCAATGCCGTGACACCTTGAGTTTCCTGTGCCGGTGCCACTTGGCGTCCAAGTGAAAGCTGTTCAGCCACCTCTGAAGGGGACGCAGCGACAGCAACCCTAAGGGGACCACAGTGGCAGCAGCCGTCAGCTTGCCTAAGAGGCGCAAATACAGGACATAGCGCAAACAGCGGCCCTCCCGAAAGAGGAGAAGGAGGCGGATGATGTCGTCCACGCGCCGGGGAGATGGACAGGCCTTCATGGCAACGGCATCCAGAGTCATCCCCAGAAAGAGTGTACTCTGTGAGGGGACCAGGCAGCTCTTCAGAAAATTCACTCTGAGACCGAGCTGGGTCACATGTGAGAGGAGAATCGCCGTGTCCCGGGTCACTTGAGACCGGGATGGCGCGCAAATCAGCCAGTCGTCCAGATACGGCAGAATCTTCATGCCCCGCGACTGCAGGGGTGAGAGGGCTGCCGCCACACACCTGGTGAACACCCGTGGAGAAAGGGAGAGGCCGAACGGGAGCACCCTGAACTGAAAATGGCGGCCCTGGAAGGCAAACCGCAGAAAATGTCTGTGGTGTGGTGCTATGGGGACATGAAAGTACGCATCCTTCAGGTCTACCGAAGTAAACCACTCCCCTCTGGCAACGGTACACAGGACCTCTGCAGTGCTGAGCATGTGAAACCGCAAGACCTTGAGGAACCTGTTGAGTCCCCTCAAGTCGAGGACAGGGCGGAGTCCGCCGTCTTTCTTTTCGACAAGAAAGTAAGTCGAATAGAACCCCCCGGGTGATGACAGGGGGTCTACCGGTTCGATGGCACCCTTGTCCAGGAGGGCGGACAACTCCTGGTTGAGGGCATGGGCTTTTGCCGGGTCGTGTATGATGGTCATCTTGACCCGGCCGAAGGGTGGGGGCCGGCGTCGGAACTGAAGTTTGTACCCGTGGGTTAAGGTGGAAATCACCCACGGGTCCGTGGTGGAAGCAGCCCAGTGGCTGAGCTGCTGCTGGGAAAAACAGCCGACGACCGGCCCCAGGCTCTCAGCGCCTGGTCCCCCGGCCTCTAGAGGCCCTGGGGGGACGACGGGCTGCATCGAAAGCCTGAGGTTGTCTAGAGGGCAGTCGTTCAGGGGCTCGAAAGCCCTGAGCCCCTCGTTGAACAGGCTGTTGAGCCGGTCGCTGAGACCTAAGGTGGCCACTGGGGAAAGCCTGTGGCTGAGAGCGTCGCTGGGGGGCAGCTGAAGAACCCCCCGGCCTGCCGGGAGGAGGCATACTCCTGTGAAGCCCAGAGAGCTGCTGTCGAGTCTGTCTGGCCTGGACTGTGCGCTCAAGCGCCTCTAGAGCAGCCGACCCGAAAATCTCACCGGGTTCCACTGGGACACTGCGGAGGGTTCTCCGGCACGTCTCAGTGAGAGGCGACTGTGCCAGCCACACCTGGCGGCGAGCCTGGACGAGAGTGGACATCAAGCGCCCCAGTTCTCTGGACATCAGAGCAAAAGCCTGCAGAGACGCGTCACTGAAACTGTGGACAGACGCGTCCAGCGTAGCATCCTGCAGGGATGCAGAAAGAGCCAGCATCAGATGCGACAGGGAATTGCCGATGCGTCCCATGCGTGCCGCTGCGTCATAAGCTTTAGAGAGCAGATCATCTGTAACCCGACACTGGGGGCGAGGACACCTGGCATCTGGCCTCAGAGCCTCATCAGGCGAAACGATGAGAGCCGCTATAGTCGGTTCAACCGCTGGCATGCGGGCCAAGCCAAACTTGGCTGCGTCCTGCATGGCAGCCAGGGTCCGGCCATCAGATGTTGCATGAGAGAGGACTCTAGTATCCCTCCAGCATGCGTGCAGCTCCCTCAGGTATTCGTCTGACGGAGGCACAGTAAAGGTGGCAGGGACTGGGCCCCGCCTGAAAAAAGCACTGGCAGGAGCCGGCTGAGCTTGTGGAACATCCAGCTGCAGGCGGGCCAGGGCCATACGAATGATGGCACCCATAGAGCTATCCTCAGACCCAGCAGCACAACTGTGGGTTGAGGAGCGGGAGCTCTCCCCAGAGCCATGCTTGGAGGTAATGTCCTGGGGAACCACGTCCGCCCCACAGTCAGCGAACTCAGTGGCTGATGCCGCCACGGAGAGCACATCATCCTCTGGATCGAACACGGCCGCAGGAGGAGCAGGAGCACCAACCTCCCCTGCACCAGTCCCAGACTGGATGGCTAGGAAGAGGGACTTCACCTGGTTCAACTCCTCAGTCAGCTGGTCCACCTTGGAGGCCAGTTTAGACTCCTTGGCCCCCCTCCCGGAGGAGGCACCCACGGTCTCAGCCCGCCGTCTAGGTCGCCTAGGCTGAGTTGGCATTCGCTGGGCTGGAGTCAACTGGTCCGGCCCCGGAACATGGCCCAGCAGGTGTTCAGCCTCAGCCAGTCTGGCAACCCGCACTGCCCGGGGCATGAAGCTACAGTTCATGCATGGATCCTCCGAAAGCCCCTCCCTCAGGTGTTCAAGGCCAAGGCACGAAGGACACATATCATGACCATCTTCAGGCTGCAGAGAAGCCAGACAGGCCGAGCAAGAGTGGTCACCAAACATGGTGACAACAACTGAGAAAACAACAGATGCTGGGAGAGGGAGCGAACGCACTGCCTTCACCAACAGGTGTTGCAACAAGGGCAACAGCACACGCCTATGCTGGGAGCGGGAGCGAGAGCACTACCTTCACCAGCAAGTCAGCTTGCTGTGCAAAAAAACAAAACAACCCAAGTAGGCCGAGCGAAAAACGCTGGTAAAACTACTTTTCCAAGGTAATAATATACACCTAAAGTGGGAGCGGGAGCGCACACACTGCCTTCACCACTACAGGGAACAACAACGAAAAACGGGCTACAACTTAGCGGATAACGGCGGTACAAATGTCGGGAGAGGGAGCGAGTACGCTGGCTTCACCAACAAATCAAACTACAACGAAAGACGGGTACAACCAACGGTGTACCGATACACAGGCAATAGGTCAAGCGGGCAACGCAGACCGCTAATGCCCGTAAATAATTACACAAATGTCGGGAGAGGGAGCGAGTACGCTGGCTTCACCAACAAATCAAACTACAACGAAAAACGGGTACAACCAACAGTGTACCGATACACAGCCAACAGGTCGAGCGGGCAACGCGACCGCTAATGCCCGAAAATAATAACACGAGCGTCGGGAGAGGGAGCGAGTATCACGCCGTCACCAACCTTATAACAAACGACTAAAACAAATACTCAAAGGGTGTCCGCGGTAAACCGCAACAAACCTCCCGTCTCAGCTCGTCGCAGCCTTTGGAGGGCGCAGCTCGCAGCTCCGACAACGTTGTCGCAAGGCTACCGGCGACGAAGCATCAGTGAAGTAAACGCTTAGTTCAGCTAGAACTTACTGACATACGTCTACCTGCAAAAGCGAGAAGATGAAAAGGAACAGATCCTCTGATGTCACCGGAAGATATAGGTTAGCCGGTGTCATCGGGGGTCACAGGTGACTCTGTTGGTATAAACACTCGACCTGCGCATGCGCGAGATGGAGACATTCAGTGCTGAAGCACCGCCTCTGGCGGTCAGTAAGGATGAAATAGAATTGTTGTGCTACTGTAAAACAATAACTAATAACTAATATGTTTTTATGATTCTGTTTTTTTTTTTTTTTTACCAGTACACTATGCAGGAGACATTTATGACTGAGACAACTGACTAACCAGCTGGACATACGTTTCTTGTTAACTAAACTCTTGATGTATGTTTGTGTCTGAGTTTAATAAAGTCTCATGAAATGATGAGTAGTAGTTGTGGATATGTATTAATGTAGATTTTAGTTATTGGTAATTGAGCATGTCTTTGGACAGTGTTTAAAGAAATGAATCTTCTTATTCTTGCAGCACTGTGTTAAGGTGATTTGTAAAGTAGCCCTGGAAACATGCAAAGCCACATTCAGCAGCTTACCTGGTAGACAAAGCTGTGGGTAACATTTTCTCAGTCTCTGACCAAACTTCTAGATTGTGACCTAGAAGTGACCTCCACAGGATGTTTGAGGTTTGAAGCACAAAAAATAAATGAATAAAATAAGTTCTCATCTGTTTGCTCTGCTAGGTGGTTACCAGCACATACAGCTAATAGCTGACTGTCTGAGAGAAACTTTCTTGTGGGCTGCTTATTGACTCAGCATCAAACAATTAGTTTACTAACCTCCTAATCCACTTATCTTCTAATTATCATCCTTTTTTTGGATAGATTCCTGGCTAATAAAAATATTTGTACAATAATGAAATAGATGTAGACCTGGCCTCCAAATTCACCAGTTCTCAAACTGATCAAGTATCTGTGGGGCCTTGGAAACAATCAGCAAAACTGCATATAGCACTAATTTTGTCAAAGGCTAATGCTGCTTATTTATGTTTCATCATAAATGTGTGGCCTGGTATGAGGATATTGTGTGTTGTAGTGTCATACACAGGACTGCTTTAACCGTGTGTGTGTGTGCCTGTCAGGGTTCAGTATAGAACAGTACCAGAGCTCCATCTGGTGGTAGATCAGATAACTCTTTCTACCAAATATCTGTGTATTTTTCAACAAGCCAAAACATACCATCAAAGTGGTTTGCTGCTGTTGTTGTTGTTGTGACTGTACAAACTCTAATCTATATCCATACATTAGAGAGAATACTTTACATGACAAGTGGAAACCTACTAGGGGTCCAAGGGAAAATGTCAAATTATCTGCAGTGTATATAATACTGGCAACTCATCCCATAGTTGATGAGATAATTAAATCCACAAGAATGTGGTGGAGGAAAAAAACACACAACCTGGAAATAAACAACAATAAACTGATGGACAGCAGTCACTGACAAGCAGACGTTCTTAGAGAAACTTTAAACATTTACTAAAAGTGCTTATAGGCAGTACAACAGGGGAGGTGGATGAATTGTAGTTGCTAAAGCCAAAAACATTTTAAATACATTCCACACTAACTGGTTAAGTTTCATATCTCAAATGAGCATTCTTTGCCCACATATAGGTGAGGTATTTGGCCCAAGGAATAATGTCAAATCTATAGCGGTTAAGAAAGAATAAGAGAGAGAGCGCACGTTTGCTGTCACATTTCCACAGTTCATAGTCATTTAACATGTGAATACCCAGTGTGAAAGACAAACAATACAAATCATTCATTCATTCATTCATTCATCTTCTGTAACCACTTGTCCTGTGAAAGGTCGCGGGGCAGCCTATCCCAGCTGTCATCGGGGGAGAGGTGGGGTACACCATGGACAGGTCTCCAGTGTGAATACCCAGTGTGAAAGACAAACAATACAAATCAAAATATTTGAATTTAAAGCCAAATCGTCACCTTAATTAAATATATAGCCAACAGTAATACTGAGTTGTTAAATCTTTATATTCTGATGATTTGATCCATTTTTAATTCAGACTGTAAAACAAAATATCTTCCGTCATTTACCACTTCCTGATTTGACTGTAGGTCCAGTTTTAAGAATGTTTGAAGCTTAGATATACAATCTTCTATTTTCTTTCATACAGAGAAAAGATCCCAATAAACCGACAGCAGCCATACAGTTGGTTTGGTGTAGAAGAAGAGCAACTGCATAAACCCGTGGCTCACTAGCACCCTCCTCCATGAGGCAGAAGTCCTGACTGCCTCATCTCGTGCTTTTTCAGTGCGGTTTAATGTCAGATCAGCAAGCCTAAATGTGTTACACTCCTACATGAAATAATAAAATAAATAATAAAAATGTTTGTACAATAATGCAATAATGAAATACGGTACACCGACCAGCCACAACACTGACGTTCAGTGGGAATATACAGTATGAGATTGTTGTCTTTACACCACTGCACCAGTAGGCTCACCACCCTTCTGTAGTTGGCTTCATCGTTGTTGGTGGTGAGGGCCACCACAGTTATGTCATCCGCAAACTTGATGATGTGGTTGGTGCTGTAGGTCGGAGCACAGTTGTGGATCAGCAGGGTAAAGAGCAGCGGGCTAAGCACACACCCTTGTGGGGCTCCTGCGCTCGGCGTGATGGTCCTTGAGGTGTTGCTGCCGACCCGCACTGTTTGTGGCCTCCCTGTGAGAAGGTCCAGCACCCAGTTGCAGAGGAAGGTTTTGAGTCTGAGGTAGCTCAGTTTTGGTATCAGTTGCTGGGGAATGATTGTGTTAAATGCTGAACTAAAGTCTAAGAACAGCATTCGCACATGTGAATTTTTTGAGTCTAGGTTTTACTCACTCTCTTACACCTATTTCGTCCAAAATGTTGCCCCCACTAACAACATTCTGTTACCAGACACCACAGGACACCCTCACAAGGCCCATGTCCATTCTCTGATGAGTCACAACTGATCTGGAGGCAAAAGGGAGACGTGCACAATATTAGGAAGGTGGTCATAATGTTATGCCTGAGTCCTTCTTTGGACTCATACACATTTATCTGCAGTTTTCTAACATCTGCATCATCAGAGAGAAGAATCTACTGAGCCCCTTTTGACAAACACTCTCTGTGATACAGCTGTGTAACCTTCTGTCCCAGTTGTAAAACACAAGGTCTGTAAAACCAACTATGTCTGATCAAAGGATGGCAGCAGTGAGACAAGATTACAGAATGTACCTGATTTAACTGATGCTTCAAACAACTGTAAGATTTTTTTTGATTAGTTTAAGCATTTGTTTATTATCTATAACTAAAGAACATTTAGACATTCATAGGTTACTTGTGCTTGTGAGGTGACAGTGCCAACCACACTGCACCACCGTGCACCATTTGTACTTGACCCTATTGAGCTTGAGGAAAAAGGAGAAGAATAACATGAGAATAACTGATACACACAACCTTCACATACATAAATCACACATTTGATAAATAAGAAGACAAAGGAAACATTCAAAATTCACTTTAATCTGAATGCTAATAACTGAAGCCACAGGGGAGAAAGAGGAGGTTACATTTGTGACTTGTGGTGTAGCAGCATGGACCCTCAGTACCTGTGCATGCAGAGAGCTTAGTTGCTCATTGTGGTTATGTGTGTTTGGTGGTGTAGAAAGGGGGTGGAGAATTAGCATGTCAAGGGACCCAACCGTATAAAACATTCAAGGATGTGCAGATGCATCATCTTCTCTAAGAGTCTGTGACACAGGTAAATATATGCTTTTATATGAGCTATCTTATTGGACAGACAGAACTGTTGTGTTACTGTAAACAATAACTAATAACTAATATGTTTTTATGATTCTGTTTTTAAAAAGAAGTCATCACTTGCCTACACTTGGGGGGGGGGGGTTGAGTTCCTGAATATTGTTTGTGTAGTTGTCACTGTGTGCAGCTTGTTAAACACAGTGTTAGCCTATACATCTCTGTGATTACTACATTTTGGACATAGCTGCCATGTGATTCTGATTTTTCCACCAGGGAATCATGAGGATTCAGATTGTGTGTTTGCTGCTGCTTCTGCTCGCTGCCACTCTTCTCTGCTTGGAGAAAAAGCCCACAACCAAAGATCGCTACAAAAAGTTTGCAAAACAGCATATCAATAAGCAGATGAATGCCAGTCAGTGCAATGATGTCATGCAAGAAAGAAAGATCAACGAAAGAAATAAGAACTGTAAGAAGATCAATACCTTCATCATAGACGAAGAGGAAACGGTGAAAGCCATCTGTGTGGATGAAGGAGAGCCTTATGGTAAAATGACCAAGAGCCGGAAACGCTTTACTATTGTTGTGTGTCGGCTGAAAAAAACGAAAAGGGTTACTTCAAATTGTCAGTATAAAGGCAACAAACTCAACAACAAGAAAATTCTAATCAAATGTGAAGGTGGATTACCTGTGCACTATGAAAGAGACGTTGATCACTGTGACAACTGACTAACCAGCTGGACATACTTTTCTTGTTAACTAAACTCTTGGACAGCGTATGTTTGTGTCTGAGTTTAATAAAGTCTCATGAAATACGAAGTAGTAGTTGTGGATATCATTGTAATGTAAACAATATACCATATGTGTAGTCTGTATTAATGTAGATTTTAGTTATTGGTAACGCTTCCAAAAAATCCATCTGTGGTATAATTGAAAGCTAAAGAAAATCTGATGAATGAACATAAAGGGGTTTGATTTTTTATAAAGTGCAGGTTCAGAGATTAGGAATTTAACCTGAATTTGAATTTTAGATGTTGCCCCTAATAATATACTTGAAAACATTTGACATGACTGAAGTCTAGCTCTCTCTGGAAAGCTTCATCAGTAAATGAGTTTGACGTCCCTGCTGCCAGGGATCATGACTACCAGGAGTTTTGTCCTTTGCAAAAGCCAAGACAAGAATTTCATTTGCCATAAACTATGATCAAACATCAGTATATCCATAAACAGCAATGCCTTTCAATCTGTCCATAACAATATTGTCAATATGATTCATTGTTTAAAAAATTGAATCTTCTTATTCTTGCAGCACTGTGTAAATGTGTAAAGAAGGCCTGAAACATGCAAAGCCACATTCAGCAGCTTACCTGGTAGACAAAGCTGTGGGTGACCATTTCTCAGTCTCTGACCAAAATTCTAGGTTACTTCCTCGAACAGAAGTGACATGTGTTCCACAGGATGTTTGAGGTTTGAAGCACAAAAAAAATTAAGTTCTCATCTGTTTGCTCTGCTAGGCGGTTACCAGCACATACAGCTAATAGCTGACTGTCTGAGAGAAACTTTCTTGTGGGCCTTATGAATCTATGAGGCTGCTTATTGACTCAGCATCAAACACTAACCTCGTGATCCACTTATCTTCTATGCCCCTCTGAGGTCCAACACTGAAACAGACCTTCTCTTTATTACATGTCAACATCGTTACGGAGCCATGATGATCTATTTGGATCCTTTACTTCTAAAAAGGAATTAATAATTATCATCCTTTTTTTTTGATAGATTCCTGGCTAATAGAAATATTTGTACAATAAAGAAATACACTGATCAGCCACAACATTAAAACCACCTGATGTTGACCTGGAATCCAAATTAACCAGATCTCAAACTGATCAAGTACCTGTGGGGCCTTGGAAACAATCAGCAAAACTGCACATAGCACTAATTTTGTCAAAGGCTAATGCTGCTTATTTATGTTTCATCATAAATGTGTGGCCTGGTATCATGAGGATATTGTGTGTTGTAGTGTCATACACAGGACTGCTTTAACCGTGTGTGTGTGTGTGTGTGTGTGTGTGTGTGCCTGTCAGGGTTAAATATAGAACAGTACCAGAGCTCCATCTGGTGGTAGATCAGATAACTCTTTTTCTACCAAATATCTGTGTATTTTTCTTCATCTTCTGTACCCGCTTATTCCTGTGAAAAGTCGCAGGGTCTGCTGGAGCCTATCCCAGCTGGCAAGAGGCGGGGGTACACCCTGGACAGGTCACCAGTCTATTTCAGGGCTAACACAGAGAGACAGACAACCATTCACACTCACATTCACACCTAAGGCCAATTTAGAATCACCAATTAACCTTATGAGCATGCCTTTGGATGGTGGGAGGAAGCTGGAGTACCCGGAGAGAACCCACGCAGACACAGGGAGAACATGCAAACTCCACACAGAAATGGATTCAGACCCGGGACCTTCTTGCTGTGAGGCATCAGTGCTAACCACCTTTCCACTGTGCCGCCCCTGTGTATTTTTCAACAAGCCAAAACATACCATCAAAGTAGTTTGCTGTTGTTGTTGTTGTGACTGTACAAACTCTAATCTATATCACAGGCCCGGAGTGGCTAATCGGGAGGACCGGGACAATTCCCGGTGGGCCGGTCTGACTTTCGGGCCGCGGGGGCCGGTGTTCAATTATTATTTTTATTTATTTATTTATTTTGGGCCGGTGTTCAGTCATGGCACTGAGTGCGTATGACGTGTATGCTCTTACCGCTGTCGCTGGGCCACCTTCACTTGCAGCTCTTTTCTTTTTCTTTCTTTGCAGATGCAGCCTGACGTAACACGTCCGTGCACACTGCACACTGTCGGTGGTGTTTGGAGCCTGGCTCCAGCCCCAGAAGTGCAAGGGTGTTTGCAAAATGGAAAATAAAAAGAGCAAGGGTGGCGCAGAAAAAGCGAGAATTAAAAAGAGAAAAGCACTGGAGACAGATGCAGCCAAATGTGCAAAAATCAGCAGCTTTTTCAATAAAACGTGCTCGCGGTCTGAAATGACCAGATGATGAAACGGGTAAGACAAGATGTTGAACAAAATGCAACTTTACCTGCACCGTTCAAGTTAATTAATTTGCCTATCAAGTCAATGAATTGCGTGGCGTTGTATCATATAGCCTGTCTAACCTAACGTTACATCATTTAAATAATAGTATGATGCAACACCACATAACTGGCCACAAACTTTGACTTGTAGAACTTCAGATGCAAGATGCATCACCAAGCACCAGCCATGAGCCCACAGGTCCAGAGTGTGCAGGTAGGATTGCTCATTAAGTGAATATTATTAGAATTAATATAATGAAGAGTATGGTGTAGATCTGCTCTATATGATAAATACCCTGAGATAATTGATGATGATAGATGATTCAGCACTACAATAATGAAACTGACTTGAATTTTTAACTTGAAAAAGGGGAGATTTGTGTTGAGATTTATGACCATTTTTATGATTTAGTGTCAGAGGCAGAGCCAGGAGCCAGTGGTGAGGAAGAAACAGGTGAGCTAGTGTGTGAACAAGCAAGCATCAGTTCCAGTAAAACAACTTTCTATGATAGTAGTGGCCCGTTATCCTTTTTATCATTAGTAATAGTAAAGTAATACGGAATAAGCCTGCCTATTTTGCCATTGAACAAAATCTTAATTGGTTCAGTCAAAAGTTTTGACTGAACCAATAATGTCAATAATTCCTCCTTATGTCACAATGCTGTTTCCTTTTTTTTTTTTTTTTTTTTTCTTAGCACTCCTGCGATTCCATGGAATTCTGCTAGATCTAATTTTGAAAAGTTGTTAAACCAGCCTTGAACAGGTTCATACAAAGGCAGGTCTCGGAAGAGTTACTTTGGTTCAGTCAGAAGTTTTGACTGAACCAATTACATTATTTTAATGTAATAGGTCGTGATCTAAAGTGGGCCGGGCTGAGGCATGAAACTCCAGGGCTGAAAATGAGTCCCACTCCGGCCCTGTCTATATCCATACATTAGAGAGAATACTTTACATGACAAGTGGAAACCTACTAGTGGTCCAAGGGAAAATGTCAAATTATCTGCGGTGTATATAATACTGGCAACTCATCCCATAGTTGATAAGATAATTAAATCCACAAGAATGTGGTGGAGGAAAAAAAACAATAATTTTAGACAGAACCTGGAAATAAACAACAAAAAAACTGATAGACAACAGTGACTGAGAAGCAGACGTTCTTAGAGAAACTTTTACTAAAAGTGCTTAATACAACAGGGGAGGTGGATGAATTGTAGCTGCTCAAGCCAAAAACATTTTAAACAGTACGTGTTTAGTTAGGGATGGAAAATGTTGCATTTGTGTGTACAACTGAGTACATGTAGATTACACAGTAAGCATTAAAGTACTCCACTGTATATTTTGGTTAGACTTTGGTTAGAGAGTTTCCAGCCATGCTAGTAACTCTGTAAAACTGTACTTCTCCAGCATGATGAACTGCTGACATTGAGCAGATTAGCAGTTAAGTGTGGTAGCATGCTAAGGGAAATCCACAGGGGCCCCTCCCCTCTTCTTGAAATTTTCCAGACAGATAGACAAATAGTTATGTAGTAATAACGAAATGTCATTTTGATTTCCTTAGTGAGCAGTTCTTGCCATATTGTGGATTACTACATTATCTGAAAAAGGCTTTTTCTCTGTGTACCAGTACTAACCCTACACATGACTTATGGTCTCAGATGTGTCAAGAAGGCAAGGAATTTCACCAGTTGCAGTTTTGACAACTATTGAAGTTGTCACCAAGGCCAACCGTGAGATTCTATTTGTTAAAATGACAAAAATCCTTTGAATTAGTATATGTTTCCATACATAGAAATTTAGGATACAGATGTTTTTGAAATGTTTCTCTAGCCTTACGGTTTTACTCGTTTTCTTACACCTATTTTGTCCAAAATGTTGTGGTTGATATGATTTCTATAAAATGAAATTGTTAAGTATTTATTTATTTTTTGTTTTGTTTCTTGCAGACATATACATATATGTACGCCTCTTCAAATGATATTTTTAGAGCATCCCAAAATGCATTGCAATAGAAAATGATATTTAATATAATGTAAATACGTGTACATTTGTGCTTTCATGTGGGCAGATTTGTTGTAGGTCCAAGTCCAGAGATGTGTGTGTTTTTGTCTTATTACCAGATGCCATAACGGTAAAAACATTTCTTCTATTTCCCAAACCTTCAAACGTTTCCTTGAAATCTCCTCCCAACTTGGTTTTGGGCCAAGAAAACAAAGTTCAAAATGAATTCTATAAATAATTCAGGGATCTGGAGACTTGTCACTGCTCGCTGTCTCTGTGCGACATACAGGTGAATAATACTGTTCTCTTTCATAATATTTCGCTCGATGTCTCACTATGGGATGCACGCCTCGCTGCAGTCCTCAGAAGCATTAATCTCATTACGCCAATCCTGATTGGCTGGTGAACGCGTCCGTCTGCCATAGGTAGTCCCACCTACCTTAAATAGCTCAGGCGGACGGCAACGCGCCATTCAAACACCTCTTCTCACTCGGAGCATATCTCGCGTCCAGGGCTAGTTAGCTGAACTGTCCACAGACGGATCTTTTTTAGCTTCGGTCGCCGGGCGCTTCTGGCCTTGGACGTGTTCTGCCAGTCGGTCACACCAGATCGACCCCAGTGCTTCCTCGCCCTCCACGGCCTGGTCAGCACTGTCCTCGACGCCTCACCACGGCGCTTCGAGTACCGAGTATTAACACACCAGTTAATCCCTCGTCTTCATAAGTTAACACACCAGTTAACTGCACCCGGTTAACACACCAGTTAGCTGAAACACCCAGTTAGCACACCAGCTAACTGCCTCGATTAGCCTCGCCGGCACACCAGCTAGCGAGGAATGGAGGCTAGAATCCCTCACACCAGAGGGCACGGAGACTCCGGGGCCCGTCCCTGTCGCTGTGGGAATAAGATCTCGAAAAATGATCCACACAAGGTCTGCTCGAGCTGCCTAGGGCTGGAACACGCCCGACTGGCTATCGATGTCCCCGGCTCGTGTCAACACTGCGCAGTGTTCACAATTAAGAGTCTCCGCAGACGGCTAGCCCGCCAGGCTAGCTTGTCTGGGCACGACCCCTTTCTCCCTCCTGACGGTGTCGCCGCAGAGGACGGAGAGGAGATGGCGGTCGCTGCGGTGGCGACTCCGAAGGCTAGCGCCAGCTGGAGCTCCCAGCTCGACCTAGCCGCGGATCCCCCGCAGGAGGAAGATGTTCTGGAACTGGACTATGGGGACGATGAAGATGCCGCCTCGGAACTCCTCATATCAGAGGATGAAGAAGAGGACGACGTCTTCATCACTCCCGCGGCCTCCGTCGCCTCTCGGGATGGAGAGGAGGGTAGCATACCAGCTTCTCCCCTCCCCAGCTCGGACATGCTCGACGTGTGCAAACGCGCTGCTGCCCGGCTTGGCATCCCCTGGCCCGCTGTCGTAGCTGAGACCACCAGATCCCGCTACGAGGGGAAGAAATTGCCCTTGGCCAAGAGCGCGACGAAGCAACTTCTCCCCGTCTTCCCAGAGCTGCTGGATGAGGTCGCGCGCTCGTGGAGAGACCGCCCTTTCAGCAGCAGGAGCCCGATTCCCGGAGCCTCGTCCCTCGACTGTGAGGCGATGGACAGCCTGGGTCTGCTCCGCATGCCTCCGATGGAGCCACTCGTTGCGGCGCACCTCCACCCCCGCCTGTCAGCGGTGTCCCCTCGGAGCCCCAGCCTGCCGTCCAAGTCGGACCGTTTTCAGTCAGCCCTGACTGAAAAGGCGTACAAGGCGGCTGCGCTTTCGGCCAGAGCGCTCAATGTCCTCTCCCTGCTCACGGCTTATCAGGCTGAGTTGTGCGAGGATTTTGTGCAAACTCAAGACCCAGCAACGTGGGAGGAAATACCAGTCATCACCGACCTGTGTCTCCGTGTCCAGCGCTGCGCGGTCCAGGCCACGGGGAGATCGCTGGGGACCATGGTCCTGCAGGAACGAGCGCGATGGCTTAACCTCGCCAACCTGTCGGACAGAGAGAAGGACGACATCCTGGATATGCCCATTGTCCCGGAGGGGATTTTTGGTTTCCGGGTTGGCCTCGATGCAACGGCGGTGTGAAGCCAAAAAGAAGGAGGATGAAGCTCTCCAGCTCTGCCTCCCTCGAAAGCCCCCAGCGCCCTCTCCACCTTCGCAGCGTAAGACCTTCCGGGGGGGGGTCTTCCACCCGCACCCGGAACGCCTGCCGCTGTGGGCTTGGCCCCTGAATGGCTCAATCTGTCGGCTGTGGGACTGTCACAGCGTGTGATTTCCACGATTCAGAGCGCTCGGGCCTCCTCCACTAGGTCTTTGTATGACTGTAAGTGGAGAGTGTTTGAGGGGTGGTGTCACAGTAACGGCCACATTCCTTTTCAGTGTCCGGTAGGAGTGATATTGTCATTCTTGCAGGACCTGATTGACAAGCGAAAAGCCTTCTCCACGGTTAAAGTGTACTTGGCGGCTATCGCCACCTGTCACGTGGGGTTTGGGAAGCGAACGGTTAGCCAGCACCCTCTGGTTTGCCGTTTTATGAAGGGGGCGCGCAGGCTCCTCCCCGTTTCCAGACCGCTGGTACCTCCGTGGGATCTGGCTGTGGTTCTGGAGGGACTTAAGGGCCCTCCTTTTGAACCACTGGAGGGAGCAGATTTGAAACACGTGTCTTTGAAGTCTGTGTTGTTGCTGGCTCTGGCTTCGGCAAAACGAGTTAGTGACATCCATGCGCTTTCGGTACATCCGTCATGCGCTCAGTTCTTCCCGGGGGATGTGAGGATGATTTTGAGGCCCAACCCGGCTTTTGTGCCCAAGGTGTTGGGTTCATGTTCCCCTATTGACCTTGTGGCTTTTGCTGCTTCATCAGAGGGCCAGCAGTCACATGCGTAATGTCCGGTTCGTGCGGTGCGCACTTACATGGACAGGACTAAGGGGTTCAGGAGGAGCGATCAGCTGTTTGTCTCCTGGGCTAATCCTCATAAAGGAAAACCTGTCACGAAGCAGAGCCTATCCCACTGGAGGGTGGAGGCGATTGCTTTGGCCTGTACGAGTCAGGGTTTGCAGCCACCTGTGGGCCTGCGAGCGCACTCGACTCGGGGCTTGGCCGCATCCTGGGCCTTATTCAGGAGAGTCTCTGTTCAGGACATCTGTGCTGCGGCGAGTTGGTCCTTGCCTCTCACGTTTGTCCGCTTCTATAGGTTGGACGTCTCCGCGCGTGCCACTGTCCTGATGGGAGCAGAGTGTTTTTCCCTGTGGGTTGGTGGACGCTAGATAAGCTTGTCTGGCAATACGGGAGCTACCACATCCCATAGTGAGACATCGAGCGAAATATTATGAAAGAGAACTTTAGGTTATTTACATAACCCCGGTTCTCTGAGTAATATGAGTGAGATGTCTCACCAGACAACCCTTCTTGCTTGGGCGAGTGAGAAGTGGTGCTTATCTTGAATGGCGCGTTGCCGTCCGCCTGAGCTATTTAAGGTAGGTGGGACTACATATGGCGGACGGACGCATTCACCAGCCAATCAGGATTGGCGTAATGAGATTAATGCTTCTGAGGACTGCAGCGAGGCGTGCATCCCATAGTGAGACATCTCACTCATATTACTCAGAGAACCGGGGTTATGTAAATAACCTTAAGTTTTTGACACAGTCATGTTATTGTGATTTTACTAAAAATGGGACTGATTTTGTACATTTCTCCAGTCTGTTCTGGCAGCAAGAAGACGTTAAAAAGACGTGTCAGAAAAAAACACACATTTAACTGCAAAGCAGAATAGCTGTTAGCTGCTTTTATTTATTTATTTTTTAGTTTCTTACCATCAGATTGTTGTATGACAGTACTTCTCAAACAGTGAGGTGTCAGGGGGGACTTGTCTTTATTCAGGGTTAAATGATAAATTAGCATCCAGTAACTAGGTGGTAGCAATGCTCAAACTGAGCAACAGGCTGCCTGTTCTACCCAGTAGAAGAAGTACACAGGAACACCAGTGTACAAAGTGCAAAAAAACTCACACAATATCCCAGTGAATCATTTGCAGCATCAGACTGAACAGTCTTGTTAAAATGTTACAAATTGAGTTAATAAACTGACCTTGGAAATCGTTTTAAGTCGTTGCATATGTTATCTCAGCTCATTTTATTTTATTTGATAATCAGGTTTAATCACCTATCTATACAGTATGATGACAATTGTGAAAAAGCTTTGTTGATAAAATGTCATCTCTGGTGCCATACATTTTCTAAAAGCAAATTTTGTCACATTTTCTTCAGGGAATCATGAGGATCCAGTTCACCTGTTTGTTGCTGCTTTCTACCACTGTGCTCTCTCAGGATCCAGATGTCTTAGAGCGTTACAGGATTTTATAGACCAGCAAATCAGTTGACATATGAGTACTACCAGGTGTGACAGTGTCATAGGAAATAAAGGCCTCTATCTCTCATTATTGTGGCATTTAGCAAATAGAAATAATTTTAGTAATCCTAACTGACCTAAAACAGGAGAGGTTTAGTCTGATTTAACTTCAGACAGTGAGGAAAAAAGGTTTATGTGTCTTTTAACACAGTGTATGTAAACATCTGGTTTCAGCTGTATATGGGTTAGTCTTCTGTTACTTTTGAACTGCGACACAGTCCAAGTTATTTTGTTTGACTGTAATGCAAGTAGACCAGTGTCCAACTGAACTGTGCTCAACAAATATTTGGATAAGTTCTAATGTTTGAATATTTAAAGGTGATATGTATGACTGTTTCAGAAACAACAAGAGAAGCAGCATGCAGAACATGCACTAGTACACATAAACTGTGGCTGCATTGCTAGTCTTCCACATTTGATAAGCATCTACTCAAACTATATCAACAGGAGATTAGTGTTAGAGGTGCAACAACCACACAAGGCTCTTGATGTCTCATTTT
The DNA here is from genome assembly GCF_963514085.1 of Chelon labrosus. Taxonomy (NCBI): domain Eukaryota; kingdom Metazoa; phylum Chordata; class Actinopteri; order Mugiliformes; family Mugilidae; genus Chelon; species Chelon labrosus. The sequence goes on from NC_140358.1 coordinate 5,666,076, forward strand.
AGTGTTGACCACTTTCTGGTTAGTTCTTACCTTTACTACATATGTGCTTATCAGTCAGATTCTTGACCATTCTTTCAACCATCAAATTTCTGCATGAATATGTGTCCACTTTTATCATAAAACCCAGATCCCTGGAATTAGTCAACTGTGTACATGTAACGGGTGTGTGGTTGAGGCATGAAAAAGGAGAAGGCACTGTTTCCTCGATTTCTTTATTCCTGCAGAAGGACATTAACAAATATTATAATCCTCCTGTCTCTTCCTCTGCACCTCTGCTCCCTCAGCAACACAAAACGGGACTGTGAGGGCAGCGGGGAGGGGCTACAGAAGCCCAGGAGGTTCGCAAAAGGCAGAGTGCAGGAAGGTAATTTCCACAGGAAAAGTTAATAAAATAATACTAAATGAAAATAACTCATAGAGATAAAATTCACAAATACTCAAAATAATTATAAAATAATAAATAAAACTTACAAATACAAATTGGAAATAATAATTAGTAGTGCATTTTTAACTCTGTTACATACGCTTTGTATTTTTGTGAAAATATTACAGATATTTTCTCTCCAGTTGCTGCAGAGTGCTGTGGTACTGCTTAAGTGTTGCATTAAATAAATAAATAGCTGCTACTGTTCCTGTCAAACCCCAGTCTCGTCGTCCTCCTCATCCTCCTCCATGTTTGTGATGGGAGCCACACTACCATCCATTTATCTTATTGCATATCACAAGCATTCAGCAGCGTGATTTTCAATTTTCACTCTTGGTCTTACTTTCTTGGCAAAAGGCCATGTCATCGTAGTGTTTTCAAATTCATCAAGACCGCACTTGAAGAAACTTCAAAAGTTCTTGAAATTTCCAGACAGATAGACATATTGTCACATGGTAAAGTAATTACGAACGTCATTTTTACTGCAGTCTACTTTGTAGAAATGACTAAAATGTTTGTTCAAACCTATAAATTCAAATAAATTCAGGGCACTAATGACATTTTTTATTATTTGTTTCTGTAAGACATATACTATGTGTGCCTCTTAGAGCATCCTAAAATGGAATGCAATAGAAAATGATATTCAATATAATATAAATACATGTACACTTGTGCTTTCATGTGTGCAGATTTGTTGTAGGTCCAAGTCCAGAGATTAAAGGTAAAAACACTTCTTTCTATTTGCCAAACATTCAATCGTTTCCCTGAAATCTCCTCCCACTTTGCTCTTGGGCCAAGAAATCAAAGTTCAAAATGAATTCTATAAATAACTCAGGGGTTCTGGAGACTTGTCACTGATCGCCGTCTCTGTGCAACATACAGGTAAATCATTTTGGTTTTGATATAGTCATGTTGTTGTGGTGTTACTAAAAATGGGACTGATTTTGTACATTCTGTTTTAGCAGCAAGAAGACGTTAAAAGTGAAAAAAAAAAAAACCCTAAAAGCAGCTGACAGTCATTCTGATTTGCAGATAAAGGTGTGTTTTTCTTTTTACTTACCATCAGGTTTTTACTAATTTCCTCTGCATGTTTGCAACAAATGATAGCATATCAATATAATTATAGTTAAGGATATGTCAAAGGAATCTAAGAACTGCTGATGTGTAAGGTGTTCTAGATGAATTTTTAGTCTTTTAAAGCCCTTTGTCAGTGAAGAACAAAATACAGTATGATGACAACTGATAAAGCTTCTGCATTCAGAAATGTGTACATGTTTTGTTGATAAAATGTTTTCTCACACTTTCTTCAGGGAATCATGAGGATCCAGTTCGCCTGTTTGTTGCTGCTTTCTACCACTGTGCTCTCTCAGGACAATGTCGGTTATAGGAATTTTAGAGACCGGCATATCAATGCAAATATGAATCCTACCAGGTGTGACAGTGTCATACGAAGTAAAGGCCTCACTGCAGCCGACGGCGGATGTAGGGAGAGACATCATTTCATCCGATCCACCACCAACCTAGTTAACCCTGTTTGTGTACAAGCAGGAACGCCATATGGTGATCGCTTGATGATGAGCAATGGAGACTTTGAGGTTGTTGTCTGTACCCTGAAAAGAAATGGCAGACCTCCCAACTGTCAGTACCGTGGAGAATCTCGTACCAGAAGGATTGTAATCAGATGTGAACAAGGCCTTCCAGTACATTTTGAAAGAGATGTTTTAATCATGGCTCAGTCTGGTTAAATAAAAATTTGACAACTTACAATTGTCTGTTTTATGTTATACCCATACGCATTCATTAACAGTGCAGGTGTGAATAACCTCAAACACTGAAGCAACAGACCTGTCAGATGATGGCAGCAGAGTGAAGCAAAAGACAGAGAGATGTGTTAAACACAAATGTCATCTCTCTGCTTTTTGCTTTACATAGTGTTAAAACAGATGCAAATAAAAGTTAACGTCGATTCAAGGGAGAACAAACTAATAATGATTTAAATACAACTATTGAAGTATATAAAGTAAAAGAAGTTGCTTTAACCATAACTGATACATATTTTGCTATAACTGTCAGTGGGGAAATGAACCTTCAGACCTTGTATGTGCACCACAAATGTTCATTTGTTGTATTTTTAGATTGAAGGGAATAAAACTGGTGTGTGTGTTTTTTGTTCAGTGCAGATGCTCCAAATGGCTCACTCTGTCATGTGTACAGACTGAAAAGATGGGCCTGAGACTTAAAACCGATCATGATGACAGACCAATCAGATCGTCTCACAATTACCCCTCCCATTTCATTGTCTCCTCCCACTTAACAGAATCACATTAAGCTTAGTCTTCCTGCACTGTGATATAAATTATCTCCTGTCTCAAGTGAATTAACAAGAAAATGTTGACCATATTTTGCGCAGCTCTTGTGTTCACAGTTGGACGTAAGTATCTGTACTCAATTCATTCCACTTCTGTGTCAGTTAATGTAGTCTTCTTTTGTGTAAGTGTATGGTGTTACATTTGTTTTTCAGGATGCACAGACAACCAGCGTTTTGCAACAAAGACTGTTGGTGTTGGAGAAGAAGTGACTCTAACATGTATTCGCCGCTCCAAATCATCAGGATACTTATTTTGGAAGAGAGTTGTGGCTGGAAACTTCCCCGAAGTCTTAGGAGCGTCTTACACTTTTGATCATCCCGCTATTAACCAGACTCCTCACTTATCGCTATGTGGAGAACATTTGTTCTCCACATAGCCCAAACAAAGCTGAGCGATACTGCCTTTTACTACTGTGAAGAAATAATTGAACTAAAAACAACCTCTTTGAATATTACTCTTCTAACAGTCAAAGGTAAATGGTACAAACTTGCACCTTGCTGAAACTCTTTTTCATTTTATTTACAGTAGTTCCTCTTTTCTCCAGTCTTTTCTTGAAAGGGGAAGTTTGTTGTGAAATTAGTGTCTTTGAACAAGTATATTGTTCCTCATTTCTCAGGACCTGAACTTGACATCACTGCTGTCGTTCAAGTGTCTCCATCAGATCCAGTCCGTCCAGCAGACTCAGTGACTCTGCAGTGTTCAGTCCTCTCTGACTCTAAGAAGAAGACGTGTTCAGAAGGCCACAGTGTGTACTGGTTCAGAGCTGGATCAGATGAATCTCATCCCAGTGTGATTCATGTTCATAGAAACAGGGGAGATGAATGTGAGAGTCCTGAGGATCACGCTCCACAGCAATGTGTCTACAACTTCATCAGCTCCTCTGATGCTGGAAAGTACCACTGTGCAGTGGCAACATGTGGGCAGATATTATTTGGAAAGGAAACAAAGTAGGAGATTAATGGTAACTGCAGAATTGTAATTTTTATTGAAATTTGGGGTTTTAAGTCAGTGAAAAAAAAAACTATAAATTGTTTCTTTTACATATGTAATTTAATATAAACACATTTTGGTCTTGTTCATAACATTTCAGCAGACAGCGTGTGGCCAGTTGATGCTTCGCAGCGTATTGCAGTGTTTCTTCTGTGTGCCATCTTGGCTGTAAGTCTGATTGTTCTGGCAGTCTTCATTTACGCCATCAAGAAAGGAGAGCGTGAATCTTTGAACGGTAATAAAACATACTCATACCTCACTCTTGACACATTATGTATGACTTTACTGGATTAACTTCAGTGCTGTGGCTTTAACCACCAACACTGTTTAATGACAGATATTGTTTTTATCATGTGTTTTTGAAGCCCTGCACACAAATGCTGCAGCAGTAAGTGCTGATCTGTACAAACAGGTATGTGATTTCTGAGGCAATAGCACAAATGTTAGTGTGAATTTATAGAAATATTCCTCTCAGCATTTTCCTATATTGTTTTATTTTTCAGATTGCAGAGGAGACACAGACTTATTCTGCTGTTATCTTTACCATGATGAAAACCAGAGGTGATGGCAAAAAGGCCAAACCAGTGGAAAGGGGAAAAATCGATGCCGCAGACAAGACTTTTAGGTTGGTTAAACTTCTGTGAACTGTGAAAGGATTGCATAGCATTGATCATTATAGTAACTGATTACCCTAACCGTGCCTTTCTCATAGGTTTAAATTGAAGATATGTACATTAATAGGACTGTTGTGTAGCTATTGTTTTGATGCATCTGAATATTGATGCTATATTCCATTTTAAAGTAAAATGTGTATGACAACATCATCTTCCATCTTTTATGACTGTTTCAGAAACAACGAGAGAAGCAGCATACAGAGGATACACTAGTACACACAGACTGTGGCTGCATGGCTAGTCTTCCACATCTGATCAGCTGTCAAGAACACAGACGTGTCAAACTAGACGTGTCTCTGGGCATCAACAGGAGATTGGTGTTAGAGGTGCTACAACCACACAAGGCCCTTGATGTCTCATTTTAGTGCTGACCAGTTTTTGGGTAGTCTTCCTTACCTTTACTGCATATGTGCTCATCAGTCAGACTCTTGACTTTCAACCATCAAATTTCTGCATATTCTTTATCTCACCAGGAGACATGTGTCCACTTTTATCATAAAACCCAGAATCCTGGCATTAGCCATGTGCGCTTTATATTTTTGCAAAAACATCACAGATATTTTCTCTCCAGATTTCTATAAGTTATCTAAACAAGTTGTCATTCCAGCTTCATAGGTGTCCATTGTAAAGACAGTATGTTTGACTGGTTCAGGAGGCTCAGTTGTTCAGTCATTATTCTTTCATGTAAATGTGCAAATCTGAACATTGTTTATGCCTGGATGTTTTGCTTAAATAAATAATATCGATACACCAACACCCTGCCTGTAATACTGCATTCTTAACCAATACAATCTATTTTTTTTTAAAGCAATGACTGAAAGTAAAAGGTGAGCTCATTGTCTTTTCATTTGAAGACCAAAATTAAGAAAAATTCTAAGGATACTTAAAAAACAATAGTTACATCATGGTTAGATTGCACTTTTTGACTTTACAGCTGAACAAGGTCTATCTTTATGCCCAGTTCAAACAATAGTTGAATAGTTTTATGGATTTTACAGGTGTGTTTTAGTCAACTGTGTTTAAAACTGCTGCTGGATGAACCTTTAGTCTCACTGAATCAACAAACCATCAGCCTCCCACCAAGTGGTGGCAGCAGCACAAAGACAAAGAGAGCGGGCAGGATTATTCGTGTGTACTGTTGTTACAGCAGCAAAGAGGAAGCCCTGACGGATGGCGTGGTTTCACTTTGGAATATGTCTGACTTTCAGCGCTTGTCTTTCACCTGGTCAGCAGCAGGATCGCTTTACATTTCTGCTGAACTCAAAGAAACAATGATATCACACGTGACAGTAATATTAGATGATTGATTAAACAATCAAATATGCTGAGGATTAATTGCTGTTCATGTTTTATATATTTTATATACACGGATGAATGCATTGTTTCTTTTCCTTGTGCTCTAAGACCTTGGTATTTGTGATTTCCTCACTGACAAGAAAAGGTGTGTTAAATATAGAAATGGCACAGCATCAACATTCGATCAACATCAACACCTTTCCCCCAGCAGTCACGTATACACATGAAAAGCCCTGGTAGCGATAATTTCCACTTTAGTGGTAGGCTTTAAAAGCCACGACATGACAGGCCAATCAGACTGTTTTACAGTTGCTCCCTCCCATTTCATTGTCTCCTCCCGTTTGACAGAATCACCCTGCACTGTGATATAAATTATCTGCTGCCTCAAGTGAATTAACAAGAAAATGTTGATCATATTTTGCGCAGCACTTGTGTTCACGGTTGGACGTAAGTATTTGTACTTAATTCATTTCACTTCTGTGTCAGTTAACGTAGTCTTCTTTTGTATAAGTGTATGGTATTAAATTTGTTTTTCAGGATGCACAGACGACCAACATTTTGCAACAAAGACTGTTAGTGTTGGAGAAGAAGTGACTCTAACATGTATTCGCCGCTCCAAACCTGTAGGACTCTTATTTTGGAAGAGAGTTGTAGCTGGAAACTTTCCCGAAGTCTTAGGAGCGACTTACACTTTTGATCATCCCGCTATTAACCAGACTCCTCACTTCACAGCAAAACAAGAGAATGGAACATATGTTCTCCACATAGCCCAAACAAAGCTGAGCGATACTGCCTTTTACTACTGTGAAGAAATAATTGAACTAAAAACAACCTTGAATGTGACTCTTCTAACAGTCAAAGGTAAATGGTACAAACTTGCACCTTGCTGAAACTCTTTTGCATTTTATTTACAGTAGTTCCTCTTTTCTCCAATCGTTTCTTGAAAGGGGAAGTTTGGTGTGAAATTAGTGTGAAATTAGTGTCTTTGAACAAGTATATTGTTCCTCATTTCCCAGGACCTGAACCTGACATCACTGCTGTCGTTCAAGATTTTCCATCTGACCCAGTCCATCAACGAGACTCAGTGTCTCTCCAGTGTTCAGTCCTCTCTGACTCTGAGAAGAAGACATGTTCAGAAGGTCACAGTGTGTACTGGTTCAGAGCTGGATCAGATGAATCTCATCCCAGTGTGATTCATGTTCATAGAAACAGGGGAGATGAATGTGAGAGTCCTGAGGATCACGCTCCACAGAAATGTGTCTACAACTTCATCAGCTCCTCTGATGTTGGAAAGTACCACTGTGCAGTGGCAACATGTGGGCAGATATTATTTGGAAAGGAAACAAAGCAGGAGATTAATGGTAACCAACTAAGTATTGATTATCTTAAAAACAGTTAAAGAGCAAGATTCAAGTCATTCAAAGATTTTTTTATGTTTGTGAACTTTTTGTTAATTTTGCAGAAGCCAGCATCTGTGCTTGTCAGAGGACAGTTCTGTATTTGCTATCTGTTGCTCTGGCTATAAGTTTGGTTGTTATAGCCTTACTGCTTTACACCGTCAAGAAACAAAAGTGGGATTGTTTCAGTGGTAATAAAACTACACTTATTTATTTTTTTATTTTTTCAATTTTCATTCTCTTGTGTATCACTGCATGCTGATTATTATTCGTTCTTTGTCATTCTAAAATCTAGCACCTGTTTCCCTGCAAGGAAATACTGGAACAACCACTGGAGATCAGCAAAGTCAGATGGTAAATTATTTCACAGGATTTCAGATGTTTCAAATTTATGTTTCTTCCATCAAATAACATTTTGCCTTATGTTTTTACAGACAGATGAAGATACCTTGGTTTATTCCATGCCAAATTTTGCAAGGAAGAAAGAGAACCAGAGAAGAAAGACGGGTGCAAAAGAACTCGAGGGTCAGAGCATCTACTCTGATGTCAGGGTTTTGGGGAATTAATAGGAAGATATACACTGAAGGTGAGAATGTTATACTTTGAAGCATATATTTTTTTTACAGAAGAGGTTTTTCTCAAGAGACCTGAAATTACTGAGGACAGCTTTAAGTCTGTTTTCTAGAAAGTTTCAGGTAAACATTTTATTTTTACTGCGTTAAATGGACACAATTTGTTAGTGGTATTAAATTTGATTGATTTCTAGTGTTTTAGGGAGACTAATTACTAATTACTTCATCATTGTCCTTTGTCAGTCACTGAAGTTAATTCTTTTTGACATGTAACTAAAATATGTTTTTTTTTGTACGTTATCTGGTTTAGTATTCCTTCTATTTTAGTGTTCATGATAATAGATTTGTAAAATAATGAAAAAAAATATATATAGCAGTGATTAGTAGATGGTGGTAAAATAGAAAGATTTTTGAAATATCTGTCAATAAAAAAATAAGTTTGGAAATTGCATAGTTTTTTTGATTGGGGCACTTTAATATAGTGCCACTTTTTGTTCTTAGTTTAAGTTGGCATTCCTCCTTCCTATATATATGTATGAATGAGATCAAGATTCATATTAACAAAATAAAAGCCTTTGTGTGTCATTGCTGATACTAATGTATATTTTTTATAACCTAAATATCTTTCATATCTTCGACTGTTTCTATGTGATGAAGCTACTGGACACCGAATTTCCCATGGGATAAAATCTATCTATCTATCTATCTATCTAATAAGTAATTACCAACTGGGGTAATTAAAGCCTTAAATCATGTCAATGTAAAATTCAGTGTTAAAGATTTGACAATCGAGAAGTTTGGAATTGAAGGAATGGTGGTTCTGAACATATGAAACTTTATTATATACATACATATCATATTGTCCCAACTTGATGACTGAAGAAACATTACTGATGACTGAAAAAGTTTATTTTAACAACTTAGACAAAGTTTGGGGAGAAATTTAAATTTACTTTTATGAGAACTTTCCTTCTGAATTTATTAAGTCTGACTCAAAATAGAAGTCATAGAAGTGTGTTCATGTTGCTAACGTGTTTTCAGTTTTATGACATTTTCTGAATTCTGTGAACTATAAATGACAATATTATCATGCTAAAGTGTTGTGTTAATGCATGTAAGGTGAGAGTATTTATATCTCTTCTGAGTACTGCCATTTTCAAGTATATGCAGCACTGTATTTGCAACTAGAAGATAAAGTAACACGTTACTGAGAACATGGTATAACAGACTAACAGTTGGTAAGTATTGCAAGGCTCTAATGCTCGTCTTTTGTCTTGGAATGAGCAGTAAATATTCACACAGCCACAAGAGGGCACTTGCGCAAACATTGTAAGCACATAGTGAGTCATCTCAACATGAAAGTGAGTCAGAGAGAACAACCAGAGAGGCGTCAGCCCTCTTCCTGGAGAAGATGGAGCTTGTGTTGAGAATGTAGACTAGTTCAGCCACACAGATGTGTGACAACAGCTAAATTAAATAAATCATATTAGAAATTCAAATATACAGCTGGTAGTTCCCTTAATTATGAGGAAATACAAATGGGTAAACAGTGTTGTCCTTGTGTAAAGAAGTAACCACCACCATGCTAAACAACATGGAGCTCCAGGGATCACAGTAACATAAATCAACCTTGCACTTTGGTCTAGACGGCGTATGTCAACAATTAGATGGATTATGTGACATATAGTACAAACATTTATTGTCCCTCAAGATTTATCCTCTGTTCCTTTGTCATTGGGCGCCGCCTCACACCCGATGACATCTGGGATAGGCTGGGAAAGGTCAAGGTATCTGTTTGATCAGACAGTTCTGAAGAAAAAGTGCTTCTAAGACGTTCCTGTCTGGACAGATATGTATATAAACAACACATACAGGTACTCCCTTTAATAGGGTGGTTCAATAGTTTTCTTCATTTCTAGTAAAAGGCTGCGTTATCTTGTCGTTACTGAAAAGCGTGAAAAGGAAAAAAACATGCGGTCGTAACAAAGAGCAGCTATGTTTTTGGTCTGTTGCGTCATCTTACAGCTGGCTTTGTTCAGAAATAGAAACCACAAGGCAACACGCCTCTACTCTCTACAGCCTGCGTGTGGGTGTAATAATGGTGTGAGAAGTTCACGCATGAACCTTTTCCATGTTGTTCATTGATTCCAAAATTTCTGTTATTTGACACAATGGGTGTTTTAATGATTAGTTTTTCCTGATAGTTGTGTGGGTGCAAATAACTACAGAGAGTAGCGACCTCAGGGAGATGCCATAATTTAGTTTCATCAAACAGTCACGGTCACACAGCAGGCCAAGAACAAGCAGCTCGAGTTTTGGTCCTGGAACCAAAACCATGTCAAAAGACAGACCCTGAATGCCTCATCCTAGTTTTATCATTTCAGTTACTTACTTGAGAATTTATGCAAAAATGACTGGCAGTATGTTCGTAAGTATAAACATTAAACAGAATTTTGTGTTTGAAAAGCAAATAGATAATTTTTATCATTGTCTAAAGAAGCCTTTATAATTTCTCCTTAGCATCTTGTAGTGAAACATATCTGAAGAATAACTGAACATTTTTTTTTCTCTTAAGAATGAGATAAAAGAAAAATATACTTCTTTTTTTTACCATGCATTGAACATACAACAGACAGGATAGCGCTTATGACTGGAAACATGTTTGCCTTCATTAGAAAAAAAAAATATTATTAGCTATCCTTTTCTGAAGCTATGATGAATTCTGATGAAATAAACCTCTAAGAATCATTGCATAACGAGTATAGCACCTCACACATGCAGCCAAATAATGGAATACTTGTTAAATTTAGTTTGCTTAACTACAGCTTTTTCACATCAGACAGTTTTACAAATCTAATTTGATTAGTTAATGGCTAAAAAGTCTTCAATACTTTACATTAAAACATACCTCTCTCCACTTTAGTTCCTTCTCCAAACAGGATCTCTCCACATGTGGCCACAGCCCAGCAGTAATTTCCAGCATCAGAGGAGTTCTGTATCGCTTTGGACCGATGGTGCACACAGCTCCTTTCTTTTTGTTCATCAGTGGTTATCCTGTGATCAGTGTAAATAATGCTTGGATGGGATTCTGCTGACCCAGCTCTGAACCAGAACACACTGTTTTCATCTGGATACGGATCTGTTTTTGTTTGTTTGTTTGTTTGTTTGTTTGTTTTTTTGCTGTTGGTGAGAATGAACACTGGAGGATGGCAGAGTTGCCTTGCTGGACTGTTGCTGTCTCTGGACTCTGTTTCACGTAGACTGATTTCTGCGTTGTTTCATACAAATAAAGCAAAAAATAACGATAAAAACATTAAAAAGAATAAATGATTTAATGTATTTTGTTGTCTGCGTGAGTTCTCTCCGGGTACTCTAGCTTCCTCCCACCATCCAAAGACATGCTCATTAGGTTAATTGGTGATTCTAAATTGGCCGTGTGCGTGAGATGTCCATGGTGTACCCCGCCTCTTGCCCAATGACAGCTGGGATAGGCTCCAGCAGACCCCGCGACCTTTAACAGGAACAAGCGGTTACAGAAGATGAATGAATGAATGAATGAATGTATTTTGTTGACCCCATTGTTTACCATCCACAGCCAGCAAGATGCCTGTAATAAAACTCTGTTCATATGCTGTTCCATTTAGACAGAAATATGTTGCTTCGTCCTTTACTGACATTGCGGATGGTAAGAAAGTACAGAGACTTCCTTTCAGTTACTTTGAAACTATGGTTGCTAAATTGTTTCTTAGAGGGGAATTGCCGTTTTTTACAACCTGGACCTTATTTCTGGCTTAAAATATGATCGTTTACTCACCCATATAACTTTGGTGTCATTTGGAGTCGTTCGGACGATATTTAGATCCAGTGGAGCGCCGCGTATATCCATATATATCGGTCCCTGCTAATTCAAAAATAACAAAAAGAGGTAGAGCAGGAAGGGAGCTGAGGAGGGTGGGTGAGGCAGACAGCTTGTGATCTGTGATACTGCCCCCAAAAATTATAATAACTTTAAGCCTTGATATCATTTAAAAGGATTCTTTATCTACAAATTCACCCATGTATAGTTACCATATAAGGGAATTTTTTATTTTTTTTGTACCAACCTGTAAACATGTTTATTTGTGCTATGAAGCTGTCTCTCTCCATAACACACAGAGAGACCATGTCATTTGAAGTGATGTATTTTCAAAAGAAATGACCTTAGGGATGACCTCTAAATTTAGAAGTTTTACTTTTATGGTGCATGAAATATTACAAAGCAGCAGGATCTATTTGTTGCAGGTACACTCATTGTACTGGTTCAGAAATGACTGTCAAGGGAGGACGACAATATGCTGTGTTTCTTATTTCACTGCACTTAGTACAGGCAGTTTGCACTGAAAGCAACATTCAGAGACACACAGACATACGCTGCACTGCGGTATTTCTCGGAATTTGACCAACCACTAAGGCTGTTTTCTTAAAAGAGACCTGACGATTAACTTTGTCAGCACACAATTGCTATTACTGAGAAATTCTTTACATGTTAACATTCCTTTTTTTATACAGGTTAATTAAATGAGATACAAAAATTGTTTTGTGAACATCTGAGATACCACAAGGTGGATTTAAAGGAACAGTATGTAAGAAATGTATTTCAATTAATCATAAAATGGCCCTGATATGTCACTAGACATGAAGAAATCATGTTCATTTCAAATACTTATATCACTGACAACAGTGGTCCGGCCAGGATATTGTCATTTAAAAGTGAGAGTTGCAGCCCTCAACTGATGTTATTGTTGTCATGTTGTGTTTTGGTCTGAGGTGCCACCCTCCACCTATCTACTAATCACGAAGTCAGTAGAGTTTCGTCTTCCGGGTTGCCAGCTCTGCTCTTACCACAGCTGCAGCTACGAACGTGTCGGATAAAACATGTAAAACGTTACTAAACCTAAAAGACCTCGTTATGAATCCGAACTACGTCGTGACAAAGTCCGAAATAAAACAAGGATTTGTATAGGAGATGTCTTTGAAAGATGGAGACGGCTGAAAACGGAGAAGAATTTGAAGACAGACGCCAACGTTGCTAATTTTCTCCTGGCTAACTTACTTGTACATAATGTAAATGGACATTTCAAATATTCACGACAGTCGAACAAAGTTATGCATGTTCGTGCAAAGTAACGTTACGTTAGCGCATACAGAGGAGGTGGCTCATCGAATTGAAAAGGTAAGGAATTGTTTGGGAAATAAAAACGGCGAGTCGTCATTGCTAACATTAGCAATGCATTATGAGCCCGTTTATCTGTCTTTATGCTGAAACGCCGAGGAAAACAACATTAGCACGTCGATTATGGCAATGTGAAACGTAATTGAGACGTATTGAGTAGCCTAACGTTACCTCGGTAACCTGGCAACCTCGAGTCAGGCGGGAGGTTGGAGACACCGTTCTACAGTATTTTGAAAGTGATTGCAGTACCAGTTTTGGCCACAATCTTACATACTGTTCCTTTAATAAAGTTGGAGAAAGCCAGGTAAGCTGTTTTCTCCAGTTTTTTTCAATGCTAAGCTACACTAACCATCTCTTAGTTTCAGTTTACTACGCCTTAAAAGAAAATTATTAAATGTTACCAAGGAAAATATTTTAAATGACAGCTACCAACCTCTAATTTGGTAGTATCTGAAATTATTTAAATAGCCGTCTTCTTCACGTCTTTCACTGATGAACAGCAAAGCAAAGGAGAAAACCCCAGACACATGCAATAACAGCACTCTTTCAATATTTCTACTATTATAGTTAAAGGCCAAAGTCACCATGACCTCACAAAACACTTATATGAACAAGCTACACCGACCAGGCATAACATTATAACCACCTTCCACCAAAGACTTGCGTGGATTTCCTACTAAAGCGTGGCGCACGCTCAGATCCAGGAGCATATTTCCTTTGCACATCCAGTCAACATGGAATTGAGTGCACATGTTGTGCCCGAACCCTTCATATCCACGCCCCTTTTAAATATGCAAGTTATATTTAAATTTAAATTGAATCATCTGCACCTGAGAGTCCTCTCTCTGCACGATCAGAAAATTAAAACATAAGAATGAGTAAGACGGGAAAAAAGAAGAAATTCACAGAAAGCGAATTGGAGACGCGACTCACTGGAGTGGGTGGAGGTGTACAAAAACTGTTTTCGCATTTATGACAGTTTCCCAGCATCACCTCTAAGTGTCGCCAAAGGATCAACATCTGTAGAAACCAGCATACGCCAGCCACAAGTTCGCGGTCATTTCACTCTTGATACTTTTCTGTGAACGAGTACGTGCGGAACGTTTTTGTGCGCACACTGTTGAGCTGAGCTGCAGACCACACCCTCTCTGCCTGGGTGCTCCACAGTGGGTGTGGCTCCCAGCCTGAAGACAGCTAGATAATCACCAGGTGGGAATGATCTGGTAATCAGGGGAAGTGGAGTCACTCACAGGGTGGTAAGCAGATTGTGAAGATGTGTGGAGAAACTGGGCCTGAAAAGTGACACCGCAGGACTAAAGCTTGTTCAAACAAGGAAGAAGGAGTCTGTGAGCTTTTGTTTGTGCCATGTGGACTTTAAGTGAATCATAAAATCAAATTCAGGTTAAAATGTTTGTACTGGGGAAAATCATGTGCTTGAATTGTAAGTTAAAATGTCATACATTTAATATCATGTAGGTTTAAAAGTACTGTATTTTAAAGGACTTTAAAAGGCTAAAAAGTACAGGACTGTGTATTTGTAGTAGGTTAAGGCTGCTAGAGTTTAAGTTAAAATCCTTTGAACAGTGCTTTAAAAAAGTGTCTTCAATTTATTTGGGTGCTTTAAATATGGAGTTTCTTTTCTACTTAATTTCAAGATTAATTGCTAGTAGTTTAAAATTAAGTATTTTGATCTTTGTTATGTTGGTTTATTATGGTTTCTTGGTATATATTCTTCTTGACCTATTTGTATTTGTGTTTTGGGTTTAAGGTTTTTCACCTGCTTTTGGCCACGTCAACTTTCAAAATAAAAGAAAGAAAAGAAAGAGTTGATTCCTGGTCATTGAGTGAATTCCAGTCCAAGTCATCCATTACAAGCTGCCCTTTCAAGTGGGGGAAACTGCGGGGTTTAACCTCATGAAAGTGAGGACCACTTGACACACACACCCTTCGTATATGAGGCCCCTGCCCTCCAAATTCACTAGATCCCAACAGTAGTAAGTCATGTGTCAGATCTGTACACATTTGGTGATCACGTGTATAGCAGATAATTAAACAGAACTTCATATACTTACCCATTCACAACCAGCAGCGTGCCATTAATAATCCTGTTTGAAAGAAGCATGGTGCTTTATCATCTTTGCTTTCATTTCTTATGGTAAGCGTGTTCTCATTTTTATTTCATTAAAACCTATAGCAACTGTTTCAGTGTACAGAGTAAAATCATCAAGTTCAGCCACACTCAAGGAGATCTGGGGGGTATTCCATCAAGCAGGCTAAAGGCAAAGTCAAGCTTAAATGGCCAAGTCTGGCTAATATGAGTGAGAGTTCGGTTCCATCAAAGAGGCTGAGATTAGCCCCAACTCAGTAACCATGGAAACTATGACTCCGGCTAAGCCTCAACCATGGCTAAGCCAGAACTGTGGCTCAGGTTTCCGTTCCATCAATCTGAGCCTCAACCCTGTTCCATCAAGGTGGCTAATGTGAATGCCAGCCAAGTAACCATGGTAACTTATCCTGCCGGGCAAACCTGGTCTGTAGCAGGCTAAAAGTGAAGCTTAGCACCATCTATGATCAAAGAATGTCCAATAGACAGAAACAGAGACACACAACTGTCATGGAATGATAAAATAATATGTAAAACATAAAATATATTAAAGAAATTATTTATACTAATAATTATATATATATTATCTATAAGTACATTAAAGAACATTATCATGAAAATAAAATAAAAAATAAGACACAAATGAATTAATTAATAAAATTAAACTAATTAGCCAAAAAATATAATAAAAGGAAATTGAGGCATTGAAAATAAAAGACTGAATATGTACACCAAACCACAATTAGATGTAAATGTGTAAAACCACCACCAGCACCAAGGGTCTTCCAGGACAGGAATAAACCGGTTGACCCAC